>NC_061114.1:72027058-72103948 GCF_002878395.1 Capsicum annuum
CCCCAACCTTTATTTCAAAACCATAATAGTACCATGATATCCATACATTAAAATATGTTCTTTAATTAAAATAACAATGAGGAAGGAGTAACATTCCTGAAATACAAAGGAATTTGGAAGAAATTTCGCCATTAGAACCCTAGATGAACACTTTCTTTGAAACCCTAGCTTTGGATTGAACAGAGAGTTTGAAAGAGTATTTGAGAGTATTTTATTGGGAATGATGGGTTAATAAAGGCTCAAAGGAGGTTTTAAGTCATGGTATCAAAGAGAATTAAAGTGAAAATGTCCAAAGTGCCCCCAACTTAAAACTATAAAATGTCATCCTTGGTGATGAGTTGACCCATTGACTCTCACCACATCATGCGACTCGTAGCCGTGAGTCATACCCTAGAAAGAGAGTTAGAGACCCATATACTATTCACCTTACAACTCCATGATCTGACTCATAACCTGACCCTACGACTCGTAGGGTCTAGTCGTGACCAACACAGTACCCAAATGGGTCAAACACTGGACAACCTACGACTTCACCTCATGACTCATAACGTTTCCTCATGGCTCCTATTGAGCCACTTATAATAAGAGCCAAGTTAAGCTACTAAGTTACTGATTTGATTAAGGTTTGTCCTAATAACTCATCACTATCCTTAATAACTCATTACCACCAAATAATAACTAAGATAGAAAACCCAATCACCATCTATTGGACACCCTACGACTAGGGTCAGCTGACATGTCAAAACACTATATGACTTGTATTAGAAAATGGTAACCAAGGCAGTGAGCTCAAAGCTCAGGAAATTTCAAAGGGAGAAAATCCAAGGTGTTTCATCGTCAGTGGACTTAGGATATATATCATGAACAGGCCCTGGTTCAGGTCGTGACACGAATATTAGTAAATTAGTAATCACCACATAGCAAGTAATTTCAAGCAATAAATTACAATTGAAAAATAATGAATTAAATAATGAATAACTTTACAAGATCAACCTTTACCCAATAAAAGATTTCCCAATTACAACCATAAGTATATATTTGTAAAGAAAGGTGAGGGGTCTATGCTTCAACAAGACCAACCTTCACCATATCATTTATTTTAAAACTAGAACCATAAGAATATGTTGAATAAAAAAAAGATGGGGTCTATGACTCACCTAGATACCACGAGTGTAAATAACACCAAACAATTCATTGCTCAATCATCTCATAAGAAAAGTCGAATGCAACCTCGAGTCACTATAATATTATATCCTTAAAATTAAACCATAAAATGACTCAAAATATGAATTATGAATAACAACCTTTAAAATCTCCTCTAAGATATTTTTACACATACTAAGGAGACTTATCTACCTAATAGTCATAACTTAAAACAGACCAGTGATGAATGGTGAATTTGCCACTCATTTGCTCCTAATATTTGTGCACATTATAATGATTTGAATGCATTATAATGATTTGAATGCATAAATGAGACATATTTTAATTAAATGCACTAATTTCCACATTCTTTTATGCACACAGGTGATGAAAAGGAAAGGTGTGAATTTGAGATAAATAGAGATCAAAAAGAGAGAAAAAGTGCATAGCTAAAGAACCTGCATAAATCAGGCTCAGTTAGCATAATCATGGTTTGAGGGCTGCAATCTCGGCCAGTTAATATTGGTCATCCACAGTGATCGTATTGATCCTTATCACGGTTGTAGTAGCCAAGATCGCGGCAAAGTTGATGCGATTGCAGCGTAGTGAGATTTTGGCCCAGGGCAGTTTTGTAATTTGACGTAGTTGATTCCACTTTCTATGTAAGGCACAAATCTTTATTTCTTTTGGGTATTAATCTTTGGAAAAATAAAGCGATTCAAAAATTTGAGAATTGATGAACCCTATAATTTGGGGAAATATTTTTATATTTAAAATTTGAAATAGGAGTTGGTGAAATTGAAGTGTAAAGTGAAGAATTTCCTTGTCGTCCATTTTTTATGGATTCCATGAATGAATTGTTTAGTTTATTTCTTCACTTTAATTTCATGAGTAGCGAAATTCTCTACACTTGGGATTATGTTGAACTAAGGTGAAATTGTGCTTGGGTGAAGATGTGTTTGTGTAACTCTTTGTTATTGATTATGGATTCCACTAATGTTTGGTTTAAATACTAGGGATTTATGGGTGAAAACACCAAATACCCAAAATGGCTTTTTTGGGTGAAGACCCCAAACTCTTGAAAGCTCTCATCATCCATGAAAGACGGATGTGGGTGAATCTTATGCAACCCATAGCTCCCTTGAAAGAGGGTTATAAAGGGCCAAAGAAATAGTTGATAATTATGAATATAGCTTACTTTCTTTTTACAACTTAGAAATTAGGGTAGATGGAGAGCAGGTTATATAATGGGCACATTCCTAGAAATAAGGATGACTAATTGAGGTTTTGGGTGGCTTTTATTGATACACTCATTATGTACATGAAAGAGTCAAGGAGTGACATCCTTGAGGCCTTTTTAACAAACTATCCTCAAGGAATCTTAACCTAGCCTACCATGTCATCAATAATTAGAAATTTTACAAGACCATCATGACACCATGCACATCTTGCCCTTAGGTCGACATAATCCCAAGATCTATCCAAATTTGAATTCAAAAACAAAAAGTATTATCTTAGTATTTTGATTGAATTGATATCGATATGATTCTATTCCAAACCAAACCCATATTTTGTATTATGTATTTTATGTTGTATAAACTTCGGGTTTCTATTTATTAATTTTGATACCCATAGGACTTGAAATCTAAATATCGCTCCTAGTGTATTTGACCTCAAGTAAAGTTGATCTATTGACAAAGACCATCCTCTATCACTTTAGATGCTATAGGTGAGTGTTATCATAATAGTGTAGTTTCCAGGGAGTGAAATCTTGATTTCACTAGTGTGGTGTTGAATGTTACTTTGGGTATACCTGTGGTGATTTTGATATAATTTCCTTGTTGTTTTTTATTTTTATTAGGTAATTACTATTTTTAATGAATAAACATTAGTCAAGATGGCTTGGATTATCTTGGAATCGATGAGCATGAAAGTGCAATCTGTATCCCCCCATTGAGGTAAGACAAGTATTTTATATCACAAGTGTGATTCTTTAATTGCTTCATTTGAAGGTACTTTTGGGGGGTCAAGCAGATAAGGACTTAAATTTGCACTTAAATAACTTTGTTGAAGATTATGCACCCTTTAATATTTCACACATATCCCAAGATTCTATTTGATTACACCTTTTCCCGTTCTCGCTAATGGCAAAGGTAGTGTTATGGCTAATATCTTTGCTTGACGTTTCCATCACCTAATGGATAAGTATTATGGAGGATTTATTAAGTCAATACTTCCTATATTTGAAGATATTATAATTATGGGATGAAATCATTAATTTCCTTCAATACCATGAAGAACCGTGGTGTGAAGCTTAGGGAAGATTAAAGGACGAGCTCTAGAAATGTCCTCACCATGAGATATCGGCGAAGATGATTCTTAAAATCATCTATAAGGAATTGAATAAACTCAACAAAGAGATAGTAGACAATGCATTTGGGGAATCACTCATTAAATCATCATATGGTGTTGTATCAAAGGTGTTGGATCAAGTGGCAAATTTATCTAGGGGTGGAACATGAAGGATGCCGAGGTGGCCATGAGGGATCCCTCCTCTTCCTTTGTGTGCCAAGATAAAAATGGTCAAGAGAAAAAAAATATGCACACATAATCAAGGTAATGTCACACCTTGAGCAACTTACAAATAATATATTGGAAAACCCAATTGAAAGTGTAAGTGTGATAAATGCAATAGAGGCTAATCCATGTGAAAGTGTGGATGAAAATATAATTGATGACAAATTTAGTGTGTTCCTAAATATACAAAGGGTTTTCACCTTGCCTCTCAAGGGAAAGGCCAAAATCAAGGTCGGAACCATGAAAGTCAAAGCATGTCACAATACAAAAGGAAGGGCACATCAATGAAGAAATTTTGGCTCAGATATTGATATGTGTTGAGGGGACCGACAAAATAGTGAAAGAAATGAAAAGTGATTTCTCTATGTTCCACCAAATGGTTGAACACCGAACCAACATCCAAGAACTAGAGGCAAGTTTGAATCAAATATCAATGTATCTTATGGAGAAGCAAAATAGAGAAATGCTAAGTGGGAAGGTAACAAATACTATGGTCACTCAAGATGGAAAAGTTCTTAGAACTAGTATGGAGCTTGAGAACTCCGATGGAAAAGAAGAGGATGAGAAAACAAAGAGAAAGAGAAAGAGGTCAAATAATGATGAGCCGAAACCAAATGGTATTGTCTTTGAAAAATCAAAGATAAATGAGTTCCAAATTATCTGTATTTGATCAAGCAATATTCCTTTCCCTTACACTAAAAGGTTCTCACTAAAGGGAGAAAATATAAAGTTTAACAAGTTCTTATAAATTTAGTTCCCTATACATAAATATTCCTCTAGTTGAGGCTTTGCAAGATATGCCGGGGTATTATAAATTTGTAAAGGATTTAATATCTAAGAAGCAGCTTGTGGAAGATAAAACAATAGAAATAACACATTATTGTAGTGTTTTCATGTCAAGCACATTGGCAAAAAAGAAGAAAGACCCTGATGCTTTTACAATTCTATCACTATTGGATTGTTCAAGTTCGTGAATTCATTGTGTGATCTTGGTGCAAGTGTGAACCTAATTCCATATTTCATAGTCCACAAGCTTAGATTGGCAAAGCTGAAAACTACAATGATGAAATTGCTCATCGTTGAACGTTCCATCAAGAAATAGATCGGAGTTCATCATGATGTTCTAGTCAAAGTTGATCGGTTCATCTTCCCAACCAATTTTTTGATCTTGGATTATGCAATGGATATTAAAGTTCCAATAATTATTGAGAAGCCTTTCTTATCTATAGAAAAGGCCTTGGTGGATGTGTAATCAGGTGAGATAAAGTTTTAATTAAATAATGAGGAGGTATCTTTCAACGTATGTAAGTCCATGAAGCAACCGATGGACTTATAAGTCACCTCGATAATTTATACCATTAATGGGAAGGTGAAAAATCATGTTGATCTGAGCTGTTTAGACAATCCTTTGGTAAGAGTGTAATGGAATTGCGAAAGGAAAAAGGTGGATGATTTTGATGAGGTGGTTGCATCTTTAATAGGAATTGGATCCAATACTAAGAACCTGGTAAAGTTGGACCTTGATCTTAACAACTGTGAGCGCCCACCCAAAAAACCATCAATTTTTTAGCCACCAAAAATTGAATTAAATCCTTTTTCAACCCACCCTAAATATGTGTTCTTTGGGGATAGAGACATGTTACCCATCGTCATTGATAATCTTGAGCCCTCTTAAGTTGAAGCTTTGAAATTAGTGGTGAAAAAGTTTATTCGAGCCATTGGATGGGCAATTGTTGACATCATAGGGATAATCTCCAACTTTTTTTCCCACAAAACAAATTATGTACCAAGTGTGCAACATCAAAGAAGGCTAAATCAACCCATGAAAGATATGGTGAAGAAAAAGATCAAAAATGGCTTGATACAGGAGTAATCTATCTTATATTAAATAGCACTTGGGTGAGTCCAGTATAATATTTCCCAAATAAAGGTGGCATTATGATTTTGAGAAATAAAAGAATGATCTTACCCCATACGACCGATCACTAGGTGGTGGGTATGCATGGATTACCGAAAGTTGAACTCATGGACCAAAAAAAACCATTTTCCAATGCCTTTTATAGACCAAATATTTGATAGGTTGGCTGCACGAGGATGGTATTTCTTTTTAGACGGTTATTTGGGGTACAATTAAATTTCTATCACCCTGAAGGACCAAGAAAAGATGACTTTTACTTGACTATATGGGACATTCGCATTCAAGTGAATACCCTTTGGGTTATGCAATGCTCCGAAAACCTTTCAACATTACATGTTGTCAATCTTTGCGGATATGATCGAAGTATCAATGGAGGTCCTTATGGATGATTTCTCAGTGGTGTGAAACTCATTCAACTCAAGTTTTGAGCATCTAAGTAAGGTGCTTGAGAGATGTGTTGAAACAAACCTTATCCTAAATTGGGTAAAATGCTATTTTATGGCCAAGAATAGTACTATATTAGGCCATAAAATATTAGGGAAAGGAATACAAGGGTTTTATTGTCGTTTTATCAAGGATTTCTCCAAAATAGCTCATCAAATGTGAAAACTCCTTGGGAAGGATACAAAATTCAACTTTGATAAGGCATGCTTAAAATCTTTTGAGCATATTAAGGCATTGCTTATTTCATCCCCTATCATTGTGGCCCCAGATTGGTCATCCCCTTTTGAAGTAATATGTAATACAAGTGGGATTGCATTGGGTGTGATGTTAAGTTTACAGAAGAAGAAACTCTTTTATCCTTTCAATTATGCTAGCACGACCATGAATGATGCTCAACATAACTACATTATTAATGAACAAGAGTTGTTGGCGGTTGTGTATACTTTTGAAAATTTTTATGCCTACTTTTTAGGTACAAAAGTAGTGGTATAAATCGATCATGCCTCTCTTAAGTACCTCGTGGTAATGAAGGAAGCAAAGTCGTGCCTAATTAGATGGATTTTACTTTTGCAAGAATTCAACATTAAGAATAAGTGGCCGACCATTTCTCGCGTCTTAAAGGTAACCATGAAAGGCATTAAGAAATTAAAATTGATGATTATTTTTCGATGAAGTAGTCATATATTTTGTGTCAAAAAATGTACTGTGGTATGTTGACTATTCCAACTATGTAGCAAGTGGTGTACTTCCTAAGGGGATTAGCTACCATCAAAAGAAGCGGTTCTTGTTTGATGCAAAAATATATTTTTGTAATAAACCATTCCTATTTTGGGAGTGTACGAATTTTGTGATTAGGCGGTGCATCAAGGAGGTAGAGATAAATGATATCTTTGAAGCGTGCCACTCCTCACTATACGGTGGTCACCATGGTATAATCAAAACCGCCACCAAAATCCTTCAATATGGGTATTATTGGCCCTCCATGCATAGGGATGACATTGAGTAGGTAAAATAATGTCAAACCAATCCTCGAATTTGAACTCTTTGATGTGTGAGGAATTGACTTTATGGGCCCTTTTGTAAGCTCATTTGGAAATAAATACATATTGGTGGCAATTGATTATGTTTCTAAATGGGTGGAGGCCGTGGCACTTCCAAATAATGAGAGAAAGAATGTTACCTTCTTTTTGAAGAAATATATCTTTACAAGGTTCGGAATGCCGCATTCCATCATTAGTGATGGAGGCTCAAATTTTTGTAATCGCGTATTTGGGGCCCTTATTGACAAGTATGGGCTTAAACACAAGTTGGCTACCCAATATCACCCCCAATTGAGTGGCTAAGTTAAAGTTTTAAACTGAGAAATAAAAGAAATACTTGAGAAGATGACGAATATTAGCCGAACCAATTGGGTAAGGCATCTCGATGAGGCTCTTTGACTTATTGAAGGGCCTACAAAACCCCAATTGAATTGTACCCCTACCAATTGGTGTTTGGAAAGAAATATCATTTGACCGTCGAGCTCGAATATAAAGCCTTATGGGATTTAAAGAGCTTGAACATGAATTGGGAGAAGCCTTCAAAGCGAGGGTCACAAGAATCCACAAGTTGGAATATCTTAAACTCAAGGCTTATGAGAGTTTTGCATTGTATAAGAGAAAATAAAGAAATGGAATGATGCTCGAATATTAAGATGAGAATTCCATGTTGGCGATAATGTACTACTATATAATTCTCATATGAAACTCTTTGCGGGGAACCTTCATTGTAAATGGCCAGGGCCATTTGTGATTTCTAATATTTACCCTAGTGATTCAATTGAATGGTAGATCATGAACAAAATAAGTTTATGGTAAATAGGGTGAAGCACTACAATATGAAAGGTCCCATGGTGGTTGAAATTCAAGAGGGGAAGGGGTGAATTAAAATTTCTATGAGTCGGCTATTGAGTTCTCATAGTCGACTTACATGCAGATCAGTATACTTCAAAAAATAGTTTAGAATTAACACAAGGACAGAAATAAATAATCGAATTTAAAGTAAAGAACGCAAAGATTTATCCTGGTTTAGAACACCAATGTGGTGCCTACTTCCAGTCCCCTTGGGTTTCAATGTTTTCTTAGATCTTTCATTGTTGGCTCAAGTACAATTATAAGAAACAAGTTCTGAAGACTTATTTTGTTCGTCAAATCTTATGACACAGATTTAGTTTGTATTACAAAGTTGACTCGATCCTACTCTTTATATAACACTTTGAGATTTCTTCTTGAAGTTGTGTAACTTTTGTCTATCTTTAGTCTTCTTCTTTTATAGTCTTCAGCTGCTGCTCTTCATAATGAAACCGAAGATATTTCTTCTCAATCAAGGATTTGAATTGATTTTTTAATTAAGGAATGTTACCATATGGTGCGTCCATATCAGATATGTCCATACATGGCTCTCACTCACGTCCGCATCAGATACATTTATGAACTTTTCTTTCTTTTTCACTTGTAGTGATTAGTGTATTTTTCAAGTTGTTCGTGATTTTTTTGTTCCTTTTACTTTTTTGTGATTGATCAGATTTGTTGTGATTCCGGGACTACGATTTTGGTTCCTTTTTTTTTCCTATTTTGATTGAGCCAGGGGTCTATCATAAATACCCTGTCTAGTTCCTCAGAGGTAGTGGTATGGACGCGTACATCTTACCCTCCCCAGACGCCACTATGTGGGAATACACTGGGTTCGTTGTTGTTATTGTTGCTGTTTTTCTTATTTTGATTGATTTACTTGGATGCGATAGATCATGATTTGATGTCCTTCCATTCCTAGAGTCGGCTTTCTGCTTGCTTCCATTAATTTTCTCCGATCCTTCATATCTTTGTATGAGACAACCTTCCATCATTAGCAGTCTTCCTATATCCTACAAAGATTCCTTATTAGTTAGATATTATTAAATCATAAAATTAGAAGGCTAATAATTTTTCCCTTTTTGATAATGACAAACAACAAACATCAGTTAACTTCCTTGTTAAGATAGTCGGCTGGCTCCCCCTGTCTTCTGGCCTTGGTTTCTATAGTTGACTTTCTTGTTGTGGTTGTCAACTAGCTCCCCCTATCTTGTTGATTGATATTATAATCTTCTCCCCCTTTTGATATAATTAAAAAGACAAAATCAAAGCTAATACAAAATAGAGCAGAGAATACAAGATATGCAAGATTATGAGTAGGAGTAGCAAAAGTGTCAGAACATTAGGGTATAATGTTTTTATACAGTCTAGAGTATGAGAAGGGATAGACCCCTTTTGAATTTGAGTTAAGAGTTCAACGTTTCGCAAGGAAATAGGTGAGAGTGTTATACATGTGGAGCAAAAGCGGTCATAGGATTTCTCAACACTTTTGGTGAAGTTGGAGTAAGAGTTATAGATGGAGATTGTAAGCTCAATGGAGGAGGATGAAGTCTTAGATTTGATGGAGTCGACCTGTGAGAACATTCTGTTAATCAACTTTACCTTTTCCTATTTGAAACCATCAAGGAAGATTCGCCCTTTGCCTATGTCGGTACTAGTCCCCTTAGTCAGTTATATCAGCTTGCCAGTCAACTCTTAGATGTTGCCTATCTTTTCCTAAATAGTGGTGATCCTTCCTTTTAGTTATTCAATCTCCTTTGCTAATCATAACATGAAGTTAGTCACAAACTTACTTAACTTGGGTATATCTGGTCGACTTTTGGCGGAATCTTTCCTATACTATTCATTGTCAATAAGAACATAGCCAATGCTAGCAAACATCTTTGTGTCATAAGTGGTAAAGACTTCTACCAATGGATAGGTTGAGAGATTAATTCTATAATAAAGGAGAATTCGAGTAATGTGCAATCCATAGGGAAAGCTGGTTTAAGCGTAAGAGTCGGGGGCACTTTCTATCATGTATTTAGGGATCCACGTACTCCAGTTGATTTTGTACTTCTTAATTAGGAAGTAGAGAACAAATACATATCTTTATGTCACATTACTGAGATATCCCTTCCGAGGAATCAAAGTTGTTGCAATGATGTAGGCAAAAATTCAATATTTATAGCCGAGGGACAGAGGGCCAAAAGAGGGACCATATGAGTCGGGATTAGAGACTGATTTCTATAATTTGTCAAAACGTACTTCAAAATTGTATGGCTACGTACCATTCATGAGCAATGCCTGAGAATTTGGTATCAAATACTTTCTCAAATAGGAAGTCATTAAGAATAATACGGGCTTTGAAAAATAGCCAGTATTTCAGTGGGATTTCTTTAGATGAGAGAGATTGATGACTTAACTAGATACAATTGAGCAATTTATGAAGGTGAGAAACTTTTCTTTATGAGTGCAAGTCTAGAACTTATGAATGTCCTCTAGAGAGAGAGAATATATTGGAGAGGACCATCATTTTTTGAAGGAGGAAATTGGACTTAGAGCAGTTCATTTTTTTTAAAATAGTTAATTGGAGTGAATTGGAAGAGGCTTAATATGAGGATTTGGATAGACGGACAGGGTTGAGGGTATTGGAAATTTGCTTTTGAGAAGTTTTGGTAAGATTATCCATTGATCGAGTTCTAGTCATGGTGGAAAAGAATGGAGATAGACGCGTATAAAAGAAGTGAGAAGGAAGATAAAGGGATGAAGTTGAAGGAGATGTGTAGTGGACTTGGGTTAATTTAGGAGATAAAAGAGTGGAGGAGTATTGGGAAGTGATAGGGAGCAAAGATGGTAATTGTGATGGAAGAGAAAAAGATAGCATGGAAAGAGGAGGATGTGAAAGCAAAGGACAGGTGTCAGAGGATAGCTGACGGATTTTGTACCAAAAATAATTTATTTTGAAATACTTAATTTTTTTGGTTAAAAACTAACAATAAAGTTGGAACATGAAAAAAAATATGTCCAAAAATTAAACACATAATTCATTAATACTAAGAGTACCAATTTCTTTTCTAAGTTAACTAAAATCTTTCTTCTAACAAGGGCTTTGAAAAAAATCTGCCAGTTGATTTTTTGAATCAACAAATATTAAGGAAACAACGCCTTTTTTTATATGATCCCAAATAAAATGATGCTTAATATCAATGTTTTTATCCCTAAAATAATGCACAAAATATTTAGATAAATTAATAGCACTAGTGTTATAACACATTATGGGAACAGATTCAAAACAAAAATTAAAGTCATGTAGTTGATGCATAATCCATAAAATTTGAGTGCCATAACTTCCAACGGCTATGTATTCGTCCTCAGTTTTTGAAAGGGCAAATGAGGTTTGCTTCTTGTTGTGCCATGATATTAGGGCATCGCCAAGTATTTGACACATTCCACTAGAGCTTTTTCTATAACTTTTATTACCTACAAAGTAAGCATCTGAATAAATTAAAATGAGAAAATAAATCCATAGTCCAATGTCACGAGTTTCGAGTCGGTATCAGATGATTATTTTAATTGTAGTCAGATGAGACTCTTTATGAGTTGACTGGAACCTAGCATTCCTACACAAGCTTAACATGATGTTTGATTGATTGGCGGTCAATTAGAGTAGTGATCCAACCATTCCCCTGTACATCTTCTCATCACCATCCTTTCCAGACAAGTCTGAATCAAGGCTTGTGGAAGGACTCATTGGAATTCCATAGGCCTTTCGTTTTACCATACAAATTTTTTTATGAGTTCCTTCATGTACTTAGTTTGATTGATTTAGGTACCTTTGGGATTTTGTTTGATTTGTAATCCCCCAAAAAATATGGGCTATCCCATAAGGCTCATTTCATTGATTTATCAAAATTCTTGCACAAAGAGATGTTAGAACTTCTTGTTGAGAGTATCTTTGAGCTACAAGTCTTGCTTTGCTTCTGATGACGTTACCTTATACATTCAATTTGTTATTGTAGACCCATCTTGCTTAAATTACTGAGTTGTTCATGGGTATTTCAACTAGTGTCCAAACTTGATTTCGATCAAACTAATCCAATTCTTCCTTCATAGCTTTAACCCGTGATTCATCTTTGTAGGATTCAACAGTCTTCTTTGGTTCAATTTGAGATACAAGGACAACAGATGCTTATTTTGTCAATGATGCTCTTATTTGCATCCTTATGCTCTTATTTGCATCCTTTCATCTAGATTTCTGATGATAAATTTATTTGGATAGCTAGTAGCATATTTCTATTCTCTTGGAACACTTAATTTGACTATTTTTGCAATGGAAGTTGACTCTGTTAGGGGTATAGTCGACTCGTCTTGTGATGGCTCAGAGTTTATTCTAGCATTGGCCCTTGCTTATAGATAACTCACCTATTATTCATCAATATATTTGATGAGAGAGATGTCTCTTTTGTTGTGTGTGATGGAGAAACTTTCAGTTCAAGGAAGACTCTAAAACCAGCGTCACACAGGTGTCTGACGCTGAGCAAGTTATGCTTGAGGCCATCTACCAAGTACGCTTCAGTATATTTACATGAGGAACTGAGATTTACTGAGTCGACTTCGATGATGTTACCTCTTTGTCACTGATTCTGACTGGTCTTCTACCTATTCTTACTATGGCAAAAAAAATTTTCTTTTTTTTTTTTTGGATGTGTCTGGAATATTCGTTATCAATGATCCATATTTGTAATACCCCGCATGTTTCTAATCCTGTGATTCATACTTGAGTACATGACTTACAATGAATATTCTAGTGATAGGATAGCTTATGATGCATTAAGCATGTTCATATGAGTCACTCAAGGTAATACAAGCTAAGAGCTTTTGAATCCATCAAGTTTTGGTGTTCGATTTTGCAAGGTTCATCTTTGAATGAGTATAACTTGATGTTAATGTCGAATTTTGGCTGATTTAGACCCACCAAATTGTAGAAAATTGAATTAGCTTTCCAACGATACCAATTTCGCCTTAATCTAATACCCGAGTGAAAAGTTATGCTCATTTTCTTGAGAGACAGTAAGCATAGGCGATTGGTTAGGCGCCACCAAACCCAAGCATAGGTGATTGGTTAGGCGCCGCCTAACCCAAGCATAGGTGATTGGTTAGGTTCCACCCAACCCAAGCATAGGCGATTACTTGGGCGCCGCCTAAGTCAATTCCAGGTGTAAAAAAAACTCCGTCTTGAGTTATTTTAAAGGTAATTAAGTCTTTAAATACTCCTTACACATCCCTAAACTTAACCCTACAAAATATATATAATCTAAACATAATGCAACCCTATTTTCATCTCAAAGATCATCATCCAAGAGCACTAAAGGAGAAAAACAACTAGGGTTGTATAATTAAGCTTGAAGATCCGATTTCAAGGAAATTCATCCGTCAATCATCAAGAATCTTCCTTCTAAGGTATGTGTAGTGTTCATACATAGATTCTTTTCATTCGTGGAGTTCAAGAATCAATATTTAAAATACAAAAGCTTGGTTGATTGTGGTGATATGATCATATCCATGTTGATGCTTGTTTGTTTTCCTCATTTTCATTATAAACAATGATTTCTATATTGTTGGGTGTTGATGATCATGTTGTTGATATTGGGTGATTCCCAAGATAGAATCTTTATATGCTTTTGTGAATTCATGATATCATATGAGTTTGAAACATGTAAATTTTGTTGTTCATGATGTATAATTTGATGAATTTACCTGTGCTTAAGATGTGCATGTAAGGTTTTTGATAAAGTGCCTAAGGAACTAGAAATCATGAAATAAAGCTAAATTGTGACCAAGTGAAGGATTCATGATTTGCCCTTACATTCCAATGACTTCTATGTTGTTAATGTGCCTTGTAAATGTTGTTGGAATACTCATGAACTATTTTTATGAGATTATGCTATGCTTACTTGCAAATCCTACTTATGAACAAGATATATGATAACTATGCAATCCACATGAACTTCCATGCTATTGGTATGTGTTGCCAATATGATTATGCAATGAACATGATATTAAGATTGTGCAAGTACTTCCATGTGATATGAAATCCTTTCCATGGAATACATTGTTGATAACCATGCTTAGTATGATTTCCCTACTTATGATATTATAAGTTATGGACTCTACTCTTATGATCAAGTCAGTCATGTGTGTCAGTTTCCTTCCATCGAGTCCTGGGGGTACTTGTACCTAAAAACTATAGTTGTGTGCCTAGATCCATGTCATGTTTCATGATATCCGTACTCAAGATATGATTCCATAGACTTCAGTCAATTATGTGACTCAGGAAAACCTCATGATCTTAGTCAGTTGTTAGATATAGCAGTAATATTCCACCAGTCAACGGAATTAAGTAAGGTTAAGTCATGCACAGTTAGTTATTTATGTCCAGTCCCTCCAGATGGTAGTAGAGGTTAGCACCAAGTGAACCCAAGGATGGGAACTCACCCGCCAGTTTAGGGTGTGATTGTTAGTAGCAATCCTTGTGTTTCAGAACTACGTAGCTTGCGTAGGTTGAGATATCTGAACCCATCAGCTTAGGGTTGATGAGGTGGCTTAACCCGTCAGTTTAGGGTTTCCACCATTCTCATTTGAGTACCTACCAGTATAGGGTCTTACAGCTGTCCTTACCAGTGGCACGATATTGATACCCCTTCAGTCGGGGCAGAGATTGAACCCCAACTTAGCCATAACAGCATACATGGGGCATGTCGGTTAAACACTACTTCCCACAGTTTCAGTATCAGTCTCAGTAAAAGAACTTAGGTTGTTCTTCAGATTTCAGTATATACAGGACTGTCAGATAAAGTCGTCCATGTTATTAGTTTTAGTATCAATCATGACAGTTATCAGTAAACCATGCATTAACTTATAGGTCATGCTATAACGTATTCCCAGTTTCTATATATGCGTGCTTGCACTCCCACATTCATATTAGTTAGTCAGTGTTGTTCATGCATGAAACCCTTTATGTTCAGCCTACCTTCCTCATATACTCAGTACTTCAGTTGTACTGACGCATTTGCGCTATGGTGCTTTCTTTTCATGTTTCACCATAGGTTTCGAGACACGAGCTCCAGCCCAGTAGTAGCGGTAGTGTTCCAGTCGCAGAGACACAGTGAGTCCTCATTGATTCGACGACAATATGATTTGATTTATTTATTTATTCTTTAGTTTAGTTTTATGGAGTTAGTTGGAGACATATTCCTTCAACTCCTTAGAGGCTTTCAGATTTACTTTCAGATTTAGTTGTTTTGGGTATTTTTGCCCACATGATTGTATTTAGTTGAACCTTATGGCCTTACAGTTCCATGTATTCCACATTATTATATTATGATTTATAGTATATACGTATAGATATCAGTCATGGGTTAGCTTGTGGTCCGTCGGGGTCATGAGCACCGTGTAGTATTCCGATTTAACAAATCGGGGTGTTACAAACTTGGTATCAGAGCCTAAGGTTCAATAGAGTCCTAGGATGTCTGAAAGACGCTTCTAGTAGAGTCTTGTACATGGGTGTGTTGCGCACCACATTTATGTGCGGGAGGCTATAAGATGTTTTAGAAACAGTCCCCTTCCTTCATTATTCATGTCATGCTTGTAAGCATAATCACAAGTTAAACTCTCATTCTAATCCATTCTTCTCTTATTCCATACCATGGCCCCAAAGAGAAGAAACCAGCCAGCTCCTCAGCCCGAAGATCATTTGGGGGAACATGTTTCCTATGTGGAGTTTAGAGTCGTATTTACCATACTTGCTCAGTCCATGGCTGTACAGAATGAACGGACACCAGTCATTCCGGCCAATCTAGTGGCCACTCCTAAAGAAGCTAGGGTTCGGGAATTCACCCGGATGAACCCTCCATCTTTCCATGGGTCTAACTCTTATGAGGACCCTCAGAAGTTCATTGACCCAGTCCAAAAGGTCATTGACATCATGGGTGTTACTTCTATTGAGAGTTCTGAGTTAGCCGCCTACTAGTTACAAGATGTTTCTTATGATTGGTACAAACAATGGAAGTCTGAGAGGTTAGATGATACAAGCCCTATCGAGTGGGAGGAATTGGTCACGGCCTTCTTAAATAGATTTTCTCCAAGAGCTAAGGGAAGCCAAAGTTCTTGAGTTCATCAACCTCAGGCAGGGGAATATAATGGTTAGGGAGTATTCTCTCAGATTTACTCAACTAGCCAGGTATGCTCCTCATGTGGTTGCAAAAAATAGATCTAAGATGAGAAAGTTCATGTCAGGGGTCAACGATAGCATGGTAAATAAATGTAGGTCTGTGATGCTGATCGGTGATATGACCTTAGCCAGACTCATGAACCATGCCCAGAAAGTAGAAGAGCAGAAGTTTAAGACTAAGGAGAGGCAGAACAAGAGAGAAAGGTCAAGTAATTTCAACTTTTCTCACCCCAAGTCAGATGGAGGAAACCGTTCACAGTTTTTCTCCAAGTCAGCCATTCCATCTCCTTCTTCTGCCAGCGCTCCAATGCCAAAGTTTAGAGGTGGCAATAGAAACAAAGCACCAGGCTGTAAATCTCAGGGCAGTGTTAGCAGTGCCTGAACGAATCCCTTTTGTCAGACTTGTGGTAACAACCACAAGGGCATTTGTAAAGCCGGTAGTGATGTCTGTTTTGGTTATGGCAAGCTAGGCCACAAGATTAGAGAGTGTCTGCAGTCAAGTCTTTAGGGTCAGCAAAATTATTCTACAGCTCAGTCCAGTCACCCGAACCAGCAGGGTGCCATTTCCAGTGCTACCAGTAGGCAACGCCCAAACAGACTCTATGCTCTTCAGTCCCAGCAGGATCAGGAAAATTTTCCTGATGTCGTTACTGGTACATTACATATTTTCTATGTTCATGTTTATGCTTTACTAGACCCAGGTGTATCTTTTTCTTTTGTTACTCCATACATAGCAAGAAATTTTTGAATCAATCCCGAAGTCCTAGCAGAGCCCTTCTCAGTCTCTACCCCAGTGGATAAAACCATCATAGTCCAATGAGTATACAAAAACTGCCCGGTTATGATATCTCAGAAATCCATATCAGCAGATTTAGTGGAGTTAGAGATGACTGATTTTGATGTTATTCTCGACATAGATTGGCTTCATTCCTGCTATGACACAGTCGATAATAAAAACAGGATAGTTCAGTTTCAGTTCCTGACCGAGCCCATCCTAGAGTGAAAGGGTAGCATTTCAGCGTTCAGAGGTCAACTTGTTTCCTACCTTCGGGCAAGGAAAATGATTTCTAAAGGGTGTGTGTATCAGCTCGTGCATGTTAAAGATTCCAGTTCTAAATATCCCAGCCTCAAAACAGTCCTTGTTGTTAATAAATACTCAGATATCTTTCCCGAAGATCTTCCAAGAATTCCTCCCAAAAGGGAAATAAACTTCCGCATAGACCTTCTTCCGGATACTCAACCTATTTCTATTCTTCCATACAAAATGGCACCAACAGAAGTCAAGGAACTAAAAGATTAGTTGAAGGATCTCTTAGATAAGAGATTCATCAGACCCAGAGTTTCCCCATGGGGTACGCCAGTATTATTTGTGCGCTAGAAAGACGGTTCTCTCAGGATATGTATTGATTATCGTCAACTCAACAAGGTCACGATCAAGAAAGATATCCTCTTCCCAGGATTGATGATTTATTTGACCAACTTTAGGGTGCCAGTTACTTCTCTAAGATAGACCTCAGATCAGGCTATCATCAACTCAGAGTTAGAGAATGTGACATTCCGAAGACAGCTTTCCATACTCGGTATGGTCACTTCAAATTTTTAGTCATGTTATTTGGTCTTACCAATTCCCCTGCAGCTTTTATTGATTTGATGAACCGTGTTTTCAAGTAGTACTTGGACATGTTTGTCATAGTGAAGATGATATTCTGATTTATGATCGCACAGAGCGTTATCATAGAGACTATCTCAGAGGGTGGTGTATGTGTTCATAGTAGTTTAGAGTCATCTCTAGTTTCCGAGGTGAAAGAGAAATAAGACAGGGATCCTAGCCTTGTCAAGCTCAAAGAGTCGATTCAGAATCAGAAACTCAAGGTTTTCTCCCAAGGGGGAGATGGTGTTCTTTGTTATTACGGTCTTCTATGTATTCCAGGTGTAGATGAATTGAGGCAGCAAATACTTGCAGAAGCGCATGGTCTGCGATACTCTATTAATCCAGGGGACAGTAATATGTACCATGACATGCGGGAGATCTAATAGTAGAGTGGGATAAAGAGAGATGTTGCAGAGTTTGTGGCTAAGTTCTCTACATATCAGCAGGTTAAGATAGAGCATCAGAAACATAGTGGTTCTATGCAAGAGTTCACTATTCGTACTTGGAAGTGGGAATAAGTTAACATGGACTTCGTGACAGGTTTGCCTAGAACTTGTCATCAGCATAATTCAGTCTGGGTCATCATAGATAGAATGACCAAGTCAGCTCATTTCCTTTTTGTTCGTACTTCTTATTCCGCTGAGAATTATACCAAACTCTATATCAGGGAGTTGTCAGATTACACGGTGTTCTACTATCTATCATCTCAGACAGAGGTACCTAGTTCACTTCTTATTTTTGGAAAGCATTCCAAAAGGGTCTCCGTACCCAAGTCCATTTCAGCACATTATTTTATCCTTAGACAGATGGTCAAGAAGATAGGACCATTCAGACTCTTGAAGATATGCTAAGGGTGTGTGCAATTGACTTCAAGAGAAGTTGGGACGACCACTTGCCTTTGATTGAGTTTGCATACAACAATAGCTATCATTCTAGTATTCAGATGGCTCCATTTGAAGCTCTCTATGGTAGGAGATGTAGATCTCTAATTGGTTGGTTTGAAGTTAGTGAGGCCTCAA
Source organism: Capsicum annuum (assembly GCF_002878395.1). Lineage (NCBI taxonomy): Eukaryota > Viridiplantae > Streptophyta > Magnoliopsida > Solanales > Solanaceae > Capsicum > Capsicum annuum. The sequence goes on from NC_061114.1 coordinate 72,045,912, forward strand.
TCATAGGTCCAAGCTTAGTATTCGACGCCTTAGAGAAAGTTTAGTCGATCAGAGAGAGACTCCGGGCTGCTCAAAGCTGACAGAAATCCTATGTAGATGTTCGTAGAAAGGATCTCAAGTTAGAGATCAATGACTATGTCTATCTTAAGATCTCTCCCATGAAAGGAGTGAAGACGTTCATCAAGAAAGGGAAACTCAATCCCCGGTATGTCGGTCCCTTCAGAATTCTTTGTCACTTTGGCAATGTAGCTTATGAGCTTGAGTTGCCTTCAGATCTAGCCTTAGTCCATCCAGTCTTCTATGTCTCTTTGTTAAAGAAGTGCATAGATGACCCAATAGTTGTTGTCCTTATTCAGAGCATCGACATTTAGAAAATCCTCTCTTATGAAGAGATTCCAGTCGAAATCTTAGATTATTAGACTTGTACATTGAGGAACAAATAAGTCCCTCTAGTCAAGGTTCTTTGGCGAAATCAGTCTCATGAGGGAGCTACTTGGGAAGCAGAAGCAGATATGCATATGAAGTATCCTCACCTCTTCCCCACCAATTCAGATCAAGCTTAAGGTAACAGTTCTTCTTAAGCTAATTAAGTTTCATGTTCATGTTTCCAGTATAAATATAGTACCTATTAACCGTTTTATACTCAGTCATGCATTCACATATCAGCTGTCCGTGCATCAGATATGAATGAGTTCAGTATGTTTAGCATGTCAGTCATGAGATCAAGTTTCAGTTCTTCATGTTCAGTTCAGGTTCTATTGGCTTGTATCCCTTCTCAGTAAATTCTCATTCGAGGACGAATGTTCCCAAGGGGGAGATATTGTAATACCCTGCATGTTTCTAATACTGTGATTCATACTTGAGTACATGACTTACAATGAATATCCTAGTGATAGGATAGCTTATGATGAATTAAGAATGTTCATATGAGTCACTCAAGGTAATACAAGCTAAGAGTTTTTAAATCCATCAAGTTTTAGTGTTTGATTTTGCAAGGGTCATATTTTAATGAGTATACTTCGATGTTAATGTTGTATTTTGGCTGATTTACACCCACCAAATTGTAGAAAATTGAATTAGCTTTCCAACGATACTAATTTCGCCTTAATCCAATACCCGAACGAAAAGTTATGCCCATTTTTGTGAGAGACAATAAGCATAGGTGATTGGTTAGGTGCTGTCCAACCCAAGTATTAGCGATTGGTTAGGTGCCGCTCAACCCAAGAATAGGGGATTGGTTAGGCACCGCCCAACCTAAGCATAGGCGATTGGTTAGGCGCCGCCCAACCCAAGCATAGGCGATCACTTGGGCGCCGCCTAAGTCAATTCCAGGTGTCAAAAACACTCCGTCTTGAGTTATTTTAAAGGTAATTAAGTCTTTAAATACTCCTTACATGTCTCTAAACTTAACCCTATGAAATATATATCTTCTAAACATACTGCGACCCTATTTTCATCTCAATGCTCATCATCCAAGAGCACTAAAGGAGGAAAACAACTAGGGTTGCATAATTAAGCTTGAAGATCCGATTTCAAGGAAATTCCTCCATGAATCATCAAGAATATTCCTTCTAACGTATGCATAGTGTTCATCCACAGATTCGTCTGTGATGTTCAAGAATCAATCTTTAAAATACAAAAGCTTGGTTGATTGTGGTGATATGATCATACCTATGTTGATGCTTGTTTGTTTTCTTCTTTTTCATTATAAACTATGATTTCTATATTGTTGGGTGTTGATGATCATGTTGTTGATATTGGGTGATTCCCAAGATGAAATCTTTATATGTTTTTGTGAATTCATGATATCATATGAGTTGGAAACATGTAAATTTGGTTGTTCATGATGTATAATTTGATGAATTCACCTATAGTTAAGATGTGCATGTAAAGTGTTTGATAAAGTGCCTAAGGAACTAGAAATCATGCAATATAGCTAAATTATGACCAAGTGAAGGATTCATGATATGCCCTTACGTTCCAATGACTTCTATGTTGTTAATGTGCCTTGTAAATGTTGTTGGAATATTCACAAACTATTCTTATGAGATTATGCTAGGCTTACTTGCAAATCCTACTTATGAACAAGATGTATGATAACCATGCAATACATATGAACTTCTACGCTATTGGTATGTGTTGCCAATATGATTATGCATTGAACATGATATTAAAATTGTGCAAGTACTTTCATGTGATATGAAATCCTTTCCATGCAATACATTGTTGATAACCATGCTTAGTATGAGTTCCCTACTTATGATATTATAAGTTCTGGACTCTACTCTTATGATCAAGTCAGTCATGTGTGCCATTTTCCTTCAATTGAGTCCTGGGGGTACAGGTACCAAAAAACTATAGTTGTGTGCCTAGATCCATGTCATGTTTCACGATATCCGTACTCAAGATATGATTCCATAGACTTCACTCAATCATGTGACTCAGGTAAACCTCATGATCTTAGTCAGTTGTCAGATATCAGTAACATTCCACCAGTCAATTGAATTCAGTAAGATTAAGTCATGCACAGTCAATCATTCATGTCCAGTCCCTCCAGATAGGAGTAGAGGTTAGCACTGAGTGAACCCAAGGATGGGAACTCACCCACCAGTTCAGGGTGTGATTCTTAGTAGCAATCCTTGTGTTCCAAAACTACGCAGCCAGTGTAGGTTGAGACATCTTAATCTGTCAGCTTAGGGTTGATGAGGTGACATAACAGTCATTTTAGGGTTCCCACCATTCTCATTTGAGTACCTGCCAATATATGGTCTCACAGCTGTCCTTACCCGTGGCGCGGTATTGACACCCCTCCAGTTGGGGCAGAGATTGGACCCCAACTTAGCCATAACAGCATATATGGGACATGTCGGTTAAACACTACTTCCCACAGTTTCAGTATCAGTCTCAGTAAAAGAAATTAGGGCGTTCTTCAGATTTTAATATATATAGGACTATCAGATACAGTTGTCCATGTTATCAGTTTTAGTATCATTCCTGATAGATATCAGTAAACTATCCATTAGCTTATATGTCATGCTATTATGTATTCACTGTCCCAGTTTCTATATATGTGTGTTTGCACTCCCACGTTCATATTAGTCAGTTTATGTTTTTCATGCATGAAACCCTTTATGTTCAGCCTACCTTCCTCGTTTACTCAGTACTCCAGTTATACTGATAAATTTGCGATATGATGCTTTCTTTTTATATTACACCATAGGTTCCGAGACACGAGCTCCAGCCCAGCAGTAGCAGTAGCATTCCAGTCGCAGAGACACAGTGAGTCCTCATTGATTCGAGGACAATACGATTTAATTCATTTATTTATTCTTCAGTTTAGTTTTACGGAGTTAGTTGGAGACATGTTCCTTCAACTCCTTATTCAGACAGTTTAGAGGCTTTCGAATTTACTTTCAGATTTAAAAAGATTTAGTTGTTTTGGGTATTTTTGCCCACATGATTGTATTCAGTTAAACCCTATGGACTATAGTTCCATGTATTCCACATTATTACATTATGATTTGCAGTATACAGGTATAGATATTAGTCATGGGTTAGCTTGTCATCCCTCGAGGTCATGAGCATCGTGTAGCATTTCGGTCCAGCAAATTGGGGTGTTACAACATTCCCTTCTTATACGTCTTTCGAGCATGTTTCTTCAAAAAAAGAAGATTAATTTTGTTTAGGCACCCAAGTAGTCTTAGGTTCTTGCGGGTTAGATGTGCTTCCTTTAGGCTTTCAAACCCCATACACTTTCAATCTTATTCCTAGAGCTATAGGATTTGTGACCTTTCTGTCCATAGATAAAACATATAGGTCCTCAAGAGAAGAAAGATATCTTGGCAGATTTAAATGGTTCTTATATGGAACTTGAGCTGTATTTAAATGAGTTTGATCTCATGAAACTGTGGCTTGGTGATCTCTTAATTCTATTCAATTGCATTTTTACATCATCAAGCATTTTGTAAAGCAAGTCATTTTCAATTTGACATGCTTCGATTTCTATTTGACAAATTTTTCGTGCCTCATCTAGTTTTTGTTTAATCCGAGCTTCACAATTTTTCTTCTCATGAGTAATTTTATTATACTCATTTATAACTTTGTGAAGATCTTTGGTTATCATGTATAAATTAGATTTAAGGATATTTCAGTTATTATAATTGTGTGGCCTTATCTTACTAGATACACTTTTTTCCATAAAGCACATGTTGGCAGCTTCTTCTTCTTCTTCTTCTTCTTCTTCTTCTTCTTCAGTTTTATCTTCATCACTACAAGTGCTGAAATTTTGATTCTTTCTAGACTATCTTCTTCTTAATTATGGATAATTTTTTTTGAAGTGGCCAGTCCTTCCACAGTGATAACATCGATCATTATTTCTAGTGGAGCCATTATTCTTGGATCCTTGGGATCTTTGCTATTGCTGTCTCATGGCCTGACTTACTCCATAATTTATGACAGTCATTCCTTTGCTATTGGTACCTTCTAGAATGTCCTCTTCTTCGGTAGGTGCGGCATTGAAGGCTACTGATTTCTTATTTTTCTTCTTGTGATACCTCTTAATATAATTATGTTCATATGCAATGAGTTTACCTTATAGTTCATCATATGTCATGTTGTAAAGATCTACACCTTCCAGAATCACAACCTTGGTTTACCAAATGTTTTGAGGACTCTAGACCAATTTTTTGACTTACAGGCTATGTCGACAGATCATCCCCATTGATTTTTGTTCATATACGATCTTGCTGAATTTAGCAAACATTGTTTCAATGTTCTCATTTTCTTTTATTTGAACAACTCGTATTCATTGATTAGGGCAGCAGTTTTTGACTTTTTGACTTTCATGGTTCCTTCATATGCTACTTCCAATTTGTCCCACAATTCTTTTGCAATCTTGCAGGCTGATATATTGTTGCATTCTTCTCCACTAATTTTATAAATAAGTAAACTTATAGCGTATGTAGTAGTTTTGATTACCTCTTATTGTTCTTTGGTGACCTCAAAGCTTTGAAGGTCTTCTATGTTAGTACTGCTCGAATCTTGGTCTTTGTACTTCTACTTGTCTTTGAGTCCTGGAATCGGCTTTGGTCCCTTCTTGATGACCACCCAGGCTTGGAAGTCATTGGATTAGACAAATATTTTAAAACTATTCTTCGAGTAGGAGTAGTTTATCCATTAAAGTAAGGTGGTCTCATAGAAGAGTGACCATCTTGAAGGAGAACACTAGGAATTTGATAGTTTGCCATTTGATCTTTGCTCATATGCAGTTAAGCAACACAGTTGGTAAGACCTGCTCTGATACTTATTGAAATTAAGAAAGGGGTGAATTGAATATTTCTTTGAGTTAACTATTGACTACTCACTATTGACTTGCCTGCAGATCAGTATACTTCACAAAATAGGTTAGACTTAAAACAAGAACGTAAATAAATAAGAAAATTTAAAGTAAGGAATACAAAGATTATCTTGGTTTGAAACATCAATGCGGTGCCGTCTTCTTGTCCCCTTGGGTTACAATTTTTTCTTAGATCTTTCAGTGTTAACTCAAGTACAATGATGAGAAACAAGTTTTGAAGCCTAATTTTGATCTTAAGATCTTGTAAAACAACTTTATTTTGTATTACAAAGTTAACTCGATCCTACTCTTTATCTCACAATTGTATGCAACAAATTACAAAGCTTTGTGAGACTAAGATTGAGACACTTTGAGATTTCTTCTTGATGTTGCGTAACTTTTATCTATCTTTAGTCTTGTTCTTTTATAGTCTGCAGTTCCTGCTCTTCTTAAGGAAACCTAAGAGATTTCTTCTCAATCAAGGATTTGAATTGATTCCTTGATTGAGGAATGTTACCATATGGTATGTCCATATCTGATATGTCTGTACATAGCTTTTACTCATGCTCGTATCATATACGTCCGTGATCTTTTCTTTATTTTTCTCTTGTAGTGATTGATGCTTTTTTCAAGTTGCTTGTCATCTTTTCTTCCTTTTTCTTTGTTGCGATTGATCTGATTTCTCGTGCTTTTGGGACTGTAGTTTTCCTTCCTTTTGTTCTAATTTTGATTAATTTTCTTGGATGTTATAGTTTCATTAATTTTCTCTGATCCTTAATATCTTTTGATAAGACATCCTTTTATCATTAGCAGTCTTCCAATAACCTGCAAAGATTCCTCATTAGTTTGTCATTATTAAAATATAAAATTAGGAGGCTAACAGTGACCTAGGTGGAATTTGTTCATTTTAAAGATGCTACATGGTGAAAAGGGAAATTCATGCTACAATAATAAATTAGGCACTTGATGGGAGACAACCCATCCTTGAATCATTTCTTGTTGTTTTGATGTTTTATAGGTGTTTTAATGCAAGCTCAATGCCTAGAAAAATAGGGGGAAAATATAGTTGGAAAATGGCAGTTGTGTAGAAAAATCAAAATAAAGAAAAAATAGGAGATTTTTGCCTCAGTTACTGCTGTCGTAGTTTGAGGGTTGCGTTTGCAGCTTTCCCAATGATTGGATATTCTTCTATGATCGTGGCATTCGAGGGGTATTCTGATTGCTAGTTAAGGGAGTCCCTTCGAACCTCTGTACTTTATATATATGTTGTAGTGAGGGCACTTCAAGTCCCTATATCGCGGTGTGGGTTTGTGTGAAACTACCTTTGTTTTATTTATTTGGACGCACCTTTCCCTATGATATACTGAGTGACAAAATTCTTAAGGGAAAGGCATCATGAATGGATGCAGGGGAAGTCTGAATACCTGTGGCATCGAGGTCATAAATGTAATGAAAATCTGAGTACCTGTGGTAATTTGAATGTGGGATCACACATATACCTTTGGCGAAGTCTGAGTATCCATACGGTTTGTCCGTATGAAATCCAAAATATGAGTCAAAGGCTAGAGTGTGTCATAGTTAGCAAATTATACGTAGCGCAAATGCAAAGGAAACACCCCCTCTGTCCAAAAATTTTCACAAATCAAGGGCATGGATGTCGGCCTTATAACAAGACTTTTTTTATCTTTTTATGACTCCAAAAATTTTTGCTTGTGAAAATTGGTGGATACTCTAATTTTGCCTCTAGAGGGAGGAGAAATTGAGCTTTCTAGGAGAATTTGCATGCCATGTGTTGTGAGGTTATTTGTCCAAAACTCAAGTATACTTATACCATCTAGAACTTGCCCCATTAGTCTCTCAAGGAAAACATTTGATTATACTTGGTTGGTGAGATGATCTTAGGCCATCTTTGTGACATTGGAAATCTACTTTAGCCTAAAAAGCCTACCCTTGCATATATGTTGTCCCTAGTTACCCACTTTAAGCCTTTAAACATTTCTTTGTCAAACACATTGCAAGTCGTGAGCCTTTCAATTCTTATCCTCTTTTGAACCCTACCCTCTTTGAGCTTAATATTGCAACTTGAGGATAAAAGCCTAAGTTGGGGGTGGTGAAGATTGGAAGAGGTAACTTTGAGCCACAAAGTTGTAAGTAAGTGCCTATGGTCTTAAATATTAAGAATAAATGAATAACAAAGAGAAAGGATCCAACAAAAAAATGCAAAGCACAAAAGGTGCAAGAAAAAGATATGAAAAAAATGGGTGAACCAAGGAAATTAAAGTAGGCATATGTGTAAAAAATGAATACAAATAGAAGTGGTCCGTGGTCAAATTTCAATGGAATAGTGTGATGCTAATGTTCAAGGAGGGTATAGCCATGTTGTTCCTAAATGATATTCTACCGCACCCCAAACCTACGTTAGAAGCTCCAAAAGCCCTTTGAGATCTCCATCCAAGTATATTCATTGTAGTGGTGATTGATAATAGGGGAAAGCCTATGGCATGGTACTTGTTAGCATAGAGATTTCTTGAGAGAGTGAGAAAGTGTTTCACACTTAAATTCCTTATTGCGCATTGGATAACTTGTTGTAGGGAATTTTCTTGCTTGTGAGGTGGCATGTAAACAAGTTAAGGTAGGTGATTTTGTCACCTCCCAAAGGTTAAGGCAAAAGGAGTATAATATAGGTATGGTAAAAAATGTGAGTCACTTCTAGAGTATTAGTGATTGATACATGGTTGCTCTATAAAGTCTTTTGCATCCTTGAAAATCGTATTTTATGTTGAGGGGTGTCGTGAAAATGGTTTTTGCCTAAGTTTGAAGAGTTATTTGTGGTAGTACTCAAGTTGAAGTCATTGAGATAGTTGGGCCATATAATTTGGGCATACATGTGCATTTTCTTATGGTATAAGGTAATGCTGCTTGAAGACGAGAAAAGTTGTAAATTGGGGGTGTTGATGATTGGTGAATTTACCACTCATTTAATCCCAATATTTATGCACACTATTATGATTTGAATGCATAAATAAGACATGTTTGTGATTAAATGCACTAATTTCTACATTCTTGTATGCACACGGGTGATGAAATAGAAAGATGTGGATTTAAGATAAATAGAGATCGAAAGAAGAGGAAAAGTGCAACGCTGAAGACCCTGTACGGATCAGGCTCAGTTACCGCGATCACAGTCTGAAGGCCGCGATCGTGAATAGTTAAGATTGGTCATCCACCGTGATCGTATTAAATCTATTGCGGTTGTGGTACCCGCGATCGCAGCAAAGCTGATACAATCGTGGCATAGTAGGATTTTGGCCCAAGGTAATTTTGTAATTTGATGTAGCTGATTCCACTTCCTATATAAGGCACAAATATTTATTTCTTTTGGGTATTGATCTTGGGAAAAAGAAAGGTATTGAAAATTTTGAGAATTGGTGAACCCTAGAATTTGTTTAAATATTTTTTTATTTAAAATTTCAAGTTGAAATTGATGAAATTGAAGTGTAAAGTGAAGATTTTACTTGTCCTTCATTTGTTATGGATGCCATGAATGAATTTTTTGGTATATTTCTTCTCTTTCATTTCATTAATAGCTAAATTCTCTACTCTTGGGATTATGTTGAATTAAAGTGAAATTGTGATTTGGTGAAGATGTGTTTGGTTAATTCATAGTTGTTGAGTATGGATTCCACTATTGTTTGATTTAAATAGTTGCGATTTATAGGTGAAAACCCTTAAATACCCAAAATGAGTTTGTTGGGTGAAAACTTTAAACTCTTGGAAGATCTCATTATCCTTAAAAGAGGGATGTAGATGAATCTCTTGGAACCCATAGCTTCCTTGAAAGAGGGTTATAGGGGTCCAAAGCAATAGTTTACAATTGTGAATATAGCCTACTTTCTTTTTTCATCTTATAAATAAAGGTAGATAGAGAGTAGGTTATGTCATGGGCATCTTCCTAGGAATAAGGATGCCTAATTGAGGTTTTGGGTTGCCTTTATTGATACACTCATTATGTATATGAAAGAGTCAAGGAGTGACATCCTTGAGTCCTTGTCGACAACCTACCCTTAAGGACTCTTAACCTAGCCTACCATGTCACCAATAATTAGGACTTTTACAAGATCATCATGACCCTATGAACACCTTACCCTTAGGTAAACATAATCCCAAGATCTCTCCAAATTTGAATTGTAAAATAAAAAGTGTTATCTTAGTGTGTTGCTTGACTTAATGATGATAAGATTCTATTCCAAACCAAACACCCCACTTTACATTATGTGTTTTATGTTGTGCACAATTAGGGTATCTATTTAGTAATTTTGACACCCATAGGACTCGAAATCTAAATTTCTCTTCTCGTGGATTCGACCTCAACAAAATTTGAGTTATTGAAGACGATCTTCCTCTATCACTTTAGATGGTATAGGTGATCGTTACAACCAGCTTTGTCCGTGTACCATACTAGTGTGGTACTCGACCCTTTGAATATATATATATACATATATATATATATATATATTTATCATACTAGCATTGTACCAGACCCTTAAAAATATAACTTCTCATCTGAATACTAACTTTAGCCATGAGCCACTCATCAATATAATGATTACATTATTTCCATATATTTCTTATTATACAATGATATAATAAATCCTCCACTATCACATTGGGATAATAAGACAAGTACACTAATTCATGCAAGTGCACTTCAATAGTCATCACAATATTGACAAGTGTTACTAATTTCATCAATTGTGCATAGAATGTTTATCAATCTAACAAGTACAAATAGTATATAGTAAACTTTAGAGACATAAATCAACTAACAATAAGCTTCAATAGTCATATTCATTCATGCATTATCTATCTTGAAACATAGGCATACCAGTGTTGTCAAATAAATAACAACAATTCTATGATAGTTGGTCCTGATGTTGGTTATTATATGTTTGATCCTTTCTTGATTGGTTACACATTACACTTAAATACCAATCAACAACTTATTCATTCAAGCATTATCAAACCATATTCATCACTTACAAGTATATCTTAAGACCAATCAACAGCTTATTCATATAAGCATTACCAACCATATTCTTAATTACAAGCATTTTCAAAAACCAATAAACAACTTATTAGAATAAGTATGAACAACCATATTTCTCAAATATAAGTATGTTTAAAGACTAATGAACAACTTATTCTTATAAGCATTACCAATCAAATCTTGTCTATACTCTAATTCAACATTCATAAGTTTATTCATTAATATGATCCTCTTTTATGCACATCCATACCAATGAATTCAGTTACTAAATAGTAACCCTTACATTCAAGTCATCACTAGATTTAAGAAACTATTTTAGTAGATGATTATTCGATCATTCATCTTTATTCAACTTACAATTCTCATTTTATAAGAACCTTTACACCTATTACTTTCTAACATTAAACCAAACTTGACTTTAGGTTCGTAAGTTATGACATCACATTCTCTTATCATGATCAATTCTCCTAACAATCTTTCATCAAGAGTATAATACTATCAAAACATTTATGATAGCAAATTCACCCTTTCTAAGGCATTTAAGATGAATATTTTGATTACAATATGCAATTCACCCTTACAATATGCAAGAGATTTATATGTTAATGATTTTTTTCCAATTTTCATGTTCTTATTCATTCAAACATTATGCCTGCAAGCCTAATCATGATTCTCCTGCCAAATCTATATTTTACATATGATTACTAACCTCATTCTAATACTCATCATAACCTATCTTGGCCGAAGATCTTGAAACAAGCTATCCATGACACTAATGCTTTTTCCCTTCTTTCATTGCTCAGAACATCCAAACATCTAATAAACAAGCAATTATAAGTGTAACTAATCAAACACTCTTTAAATAAATACTTTGGAAATTCAATCCCTCTAATTCTACCCTTATTCATGGCCATTAGCATTACCCAAGGTTAATTAAGTATTAAATAATTCTATCATACTTACATTATCACAATTAATGTAGTTTTAATGCTAATGGACTCATATTTATGGAACTAAAGGTCCCAAACCACTAAAATTAATGTTTTAGAATAACCAATTCATCCTAGGAAGTGTTATTTAACAATGTAGAATTGATTATAGGTGATAGTACACATAGACATAGGTTTTCCCCATATTTTTATGAACCTAGGGTTTTAATCCCCAAGTATTTCACCATAATTTTCCATTGAAATTATTTTAGAAGTAGAATGGATTAATCTTGGGAATAATCATGCCACTAAGGATTTTGGACAAAGTTTTTGAGTTCATGCAATAAAGTTGTCCCTTAAGAAACTTGTGAAAATTCATATGTTGCTCTATGTTCCTCCAACTATGCCTCGTCCTTAAGATAACAAAAGAAGAAAATCTTAATTCCTACCTATATGATGCTCTCAGATTTAACTATCAGAAACTTAAAAATTACACAAGGGCTTGAGAGGAGTTTGTTAGTGTGTTTTAAGTCCTTCAATTTATAATTTTATGTCTCCATCCATATGAATAATGTAGTTAAGACAAAATATGATATGTAGTCAGATTTCTGTTTAACCATTCATTATAGATAGCACCCATGAGAGGAAAGAGTATGTACCTAGATTATTGAATGGATCTTTAACTGAGGTATATTATAATTTAGGGTATTATGATCTATAAGTGGTAGAAAGACCTTAGATTTAGGAGTATGTATTTAGAAGTTTAGTGACAAGAAAGGTAGGGATAGAGATTAGTTAAAATCATATAGATGGATCTATATGTGCTATTAAGTTAGGATTGAGGTGATATATCTTTGGGTGTTAACTAAAGGATAGTGAGTGTGGTGTAAGATATAGAAAAGAGTTATTAGTTAATGTGACTTGGAGTATACTTAAACTAGGAAAGGAGTTCTTGATGGTGTTTTATTGTGTTAGAAAAGCATAGATCATTAATAAAAGTATTAGGTTGTTAAAGATTGTTAATTTAGGATTCACTTTGTGATCATGAAAGGAAATTGGTTGATACGTAAAGAGCTATGAATATAATTTAGACATGCGCATGGATAAGCAGTAATGATGTGTGAAAGGAGGATATGCTAATGGTTTGTAATAATATTGACCATAATATTATGATAACCTGTTGTTTCTATGAGGTTCTAGTGGACTAGACTTTCATGATGTTTTTTGTATATGCCAAGCAATAATAGTACGTGAAGTCATATTGTTAATCGTGTCTAGTGTTGGACACTAAGTTTGAATAGTAGATGATCATAAAAGTGAAAATAATTATTGCTTGCGATATTGATGCTAGTTATATGGAAGGTGATATAGTAGGCCTAAAATAATGTATGTAAAGATTTAAGCTCATTCATTCTTAATTAAGTATGATCATGTAGGCATAATATAGAGGTGTACCCAAGGTACTATGTGGATGCATTATTTTCTAATATTATCAAGTATCGTGTGTGGTTAGATAGTATCCTTAATTTTCTAAGTGTGAAAAAGTCTAGTAATATAGTATATGGTGTCTTTAATAACTAAGTTAGGAGTTATAGGTTAATAATATTAGGTATTTTAGTGTAATAATAATTCCCATGGTTTTTGAAAAAATATGAACTTATAGGTGTGATATTATTAAACTAAGATGATAAAAAAAGGCAATTGGGTGTTTAGAGAGGCAAGTATGTTTGCCGAGAAGAGTGTAAGAATATGATGATGATTATTGAAGCTAGAGAAAGTTAAGGATGGTATCCATGAAAGGGATGTTAAACAAGGGAGTTAGTATTTTGTAGATATAGTTATCTAGGTGACTATAGAATTCATGTGTAGACTGTTAGAGTAAAGAACTAATGGCTCAGTCGGTAGGATATGCGATAGGCCCATAGACTTGGAATATCAACTTTGATCTAAGAAGGAGATGATAGGGTGAAGAAATAAATAGTCTTGGGAATTAGTTTGTGATACATGTCAATAAGAGTTATGATTAGTTAGAGATCCATTCTAACTCTAGCATATTCCTTGGATTTATGTCCTTATGGCCTCCTATCAATGTTTTGCGTGATAAATCCACACCTCTGACCAATGATTATACACTTTATGCATTTTCATATTTATTCTCAGCTTCTAGTAAAAGAAGTAATAGCTTCACTCGATGATCCTAGTTATCCCCCATGAATCTATGAATTCCAGTCTTATGTTTAGTAATTTATGATAAATATGAACCCATGTTTTCAAAGTATTCATAATTCTATAAACTCATGACACACCCTTAATGACTAGTGAAATCATATTATGTTATGTATGTCCTTAATTTAGATCTCTTTAAAAATTCTATGCCTATGCTATTCTATTCTTTAGGCCAATTAAGTGTCAAAGTTATGAGTATTATTCTTTCATTCTTTAGGTTCTTATGTTCTATCACTTCAGTGATCCTCCTTATGTTAAGATAGTGGTTATGAAAATAGATGAACAATAATTTAGATAGGAGAGATTCAATATTGCTTATTAGGGAAAAAATTATGTATGCTTATTTTATCTAATGTTATAAGTGTGATGAAAGATCGAGGTAAAGCTTTGGTATATGTAATAGTTAGTTGAGAATTTTTGGTGTGCCTTTTTAGAGATAATTCATGAAATTTTTATTGATAGAGGTATTAGAGGATATGAAAAAAATTCTTAGATAGGTTGGCTTCCTAGAAATTCATATGTGGTTATAACGATAGGCTTGAATGTCATGTTGGTATATAAGTGAATGAATACATTATGATTTACCGAATTCCTGATTAGATCTTGGAGTTGGTGTTGAAGTTGTAAGAAGTATTATCCTTGACATACGTGCTCTAAAATGAAATAGGATATTAGATTTGGTAGTTTAGACTACTATTATTATATCATATATAGCGCCTTATGACTCCAAGTTAGGATTGAACATGATGAGAGTATGTAGTTCAAATTAGAGTATGTAGTTCTAATTAGACTTTGGTAAGGCAGTCATATGTACCCATGTGAAGATTAGAATTCCCATCAAATGGAGGGCAGTATTTAAGAGGAAAAGTAAAGTTGAGAAGAGTATTTGAGAAGTGTTGTTAAACTTGAAAGTTAACGGTTGCATCACTTAAGGAATAGTAATCCTATTCTTGCTTCTATTCTATATGCCTATCTTTTATTTATATAATTTTAGACAGAGGATATCTCATGTTTGAGTCTATACAATCTCTATTATATGAACATATACCAATGGATTTGACTAGTTAGACTGTTGAGATTCCTTGTTCGAATTCCATACTTAGATCATGCCCAATATGTTTTTTTCCTCGATTGTTATTAGTAATTATGATAAGAAGAGTTTGAGGAAACTCATGTTCCCTTCTTAGGAACTCTTAGAGATCATATTGCATAAGCTATCACTTCACAGTTCTATATGTAATATTGTGTCATGAATGCTTCAATTGAGTTCTAAACTCTCAACATGAGTCAACTCTTTATAGTCAATCAAGTCAACTCAAAAATTAGTTTCATTTTAGGGGTTTTATATTTTTAGCTCAACTATATCCTTTATTTGTATACATGATGGCCAAGTACCCTTATTTGTTCATCTTAATAATGATCCAATAGGAGTAATACATTTCTCTCCTAGCATTGTGATCTTCTAATTTCATGTCTAAATTGTTCAATATAATTTGTATATATGTGTTCCTATTCAATATATATCATCTGAGTTAGTACTCCATCAAAAGGAGATTCCAGTTACAGAACATGATCAAATTTAAAAAACTACTTTCATGATAGCAACTATATTATTCTCACCCAAATATCATTCTTCATCCGAGAATGAATGATCCAAAGAGTAAGTTCTATGCATGATCATTTAAAGACCCAAAAGCGATTATTTTATGTTGTATATAAGTGCCATGATCATTTACCTAGTGTATTAAATACTTACAATGTGAATCATGGTCATAGAAATGTCACGATCCAATTTCTCAAGTATGATGGAACCTACTATAACTCACCAATAGGTAATCCAACCCATAGTGCAAACTGCTAGAAACGAACTATCAAGAGGAAAAAAATGAATGAGAAGAATAAATATGATAGATACACTAATATATATATATATATATATATATTTCTGTGTGTGTGTATGTATATATGTATGTATGTATGTATGTATGTGCGTATGTACATATGTATGTATGTATGCTTCAAAATACGAAAATAGAGAAGAGGAAAGTTAAAAAATAATATCCTTGCTATATTATGTATATTGGAGAAAATAAATATAATTTTATAAGCATATAATCTTTAATGGTATATGTAATTATGTACATGAATGAAATAGGTTTTAAAGTAAAGAAAGATATAATTTTAGAAATAAGTGAAATTTTATTCATTATAAAATGAATATTGATATCAAAGAGTGCGAGGAAGATATAAAATTTATTTAATTGAAAAATAAATCTATACAAATGTGTTTATTTCAAAAGTAGAGAAAAGACTTCAAAACATATTAACATATTATTTCTTGAGTAAATTAGACTTTGCATATATTTAAAATATAAGTAATCATGTAGTGTTCATTTATTCACAAAATCTTAATAGATGAAGTTGGATAAAAATATAACACTTGAAAGTGGATAAAAATAAACATGATAGAAAAATATAGATGTACAAGTGTAGTATCAAAAGTGAAAGAATAGATATAATAGCGATAACAATATACCTTGTCTAATAGGGTGTATATATATACCTTGCGATTTTTTGAGCCTTTTGAAATCTGAAAAGAACTCAAAACAAGTGTTAAAAAAATAAATAGATAGTAACATAAAAAAGTTTATTGAAACAAATCAAAATTGATGAATAGGCCTTTTCCTTTGTCAAAAATTGAGATTTTTGCTACTCATGGACATCTCATAATACTATTGAAACACTTCTTTTATTTTAAGAAAAATGTTAGATTGCGACATAAATTTTTGTGAGAAAAACTCATTTTTTGGAAAATATTTAGTTTCAAAGAATGAGCCGATTGTTAAAAGTTCTTAGATCTTTTTGTATTTATTTAAGAAAAAATCATTGAACTAGTCATGTGTTAATTGTAAAAAAAATAAGGACATTAAGCTGCTTCAAAAGGATTCACAAATAATTTTGAAATATGAAACAATAAACAATAAGGTTATCTTAAGGCCAAATCCATCGCCAACCCCCTGAATTTGGCACCATCTTTCACTTAGGCACCTAGAGTAGACGATGTTCATTTTTAACACCTCAAGTAGCAAAAAATGTGTCATTTTGACACCTTTCGAAATTAGCACTGGTGCGTGCATTACACTCGCTGCCAACGTGGATAAGATGACCAATTGATTTGTGCTAACTCATTTATATTGCCACATCATTACATGTATCCACAATTTTTTTTTTAAAAAAGGAAAAAAAATACATGTCCAATGAATTAATGGCACATGGCTTTTGACCAAATAATTAATAAAATTCATCTTCCTCACCCAACCATTCTTCAAGCTCCCCATTAATGGAGGTTGCAACTTCAAATCCCATTTCTCTCTTAGTACAATATCTTGCTACATTTTACAAATTATTTATAACTAAGTTTGGAAAAAATAGACATGGGCAAAATGTTAAAAGTTGTCATATTCAATATGGCAGAATATATATTATGGTTTCCACTGCATAGGAGCTCCTATAACTATGGAGGAGAAGAGGCATGTGTTCAATTAGAAAATTAATCAACAACATAAAATTAATCGACAAAAAAGAAAGTTAATTAAAAAATTTAATAGCTTCCCAAATTTTAGATCTAATGAGAAGTTAAAGGAGATAGATGAAGGAGAAATTTCTGATCAACGAATTGGAGTGGCTATGGATGTGGTTAATTTTCTTTGGAGTTGCCATTAGATGTTATGTATTTCTCCTTCACTGGAAATTCATGTATGGCTAATTGATCAATTAGTATTTTCTTTTTTTTCCTTTGTAAATTCAATAAATGAAGAAAAAATTTGTGTATGAATGTGTTAATGAAAGGAAAAAATGGCGGAAAAAATGGAGAGTGTATATTAAATGGTGAGAAACAAAGAGAAGGAAGGTGAAAATAATTACGAAAATACCCCAAAACGTACCTAAGAGTGTGTATTATACTCTCTTTGCTTAATCAGCAAAAGGTGTCAAAATGACACACTTTTTGCTACTTGAGGTGTTAAAAGTGAACAACGTCCACTTGAGGTGCCTAAGTGAAAGTTGGTGCCAAGTTCAGGGGGCTGGCGATGGGTTAGGCCTTATCTTAAAAATAATCAATAACAAAAACAAGAATTAGACATCATTCCAAACAAAACATAACGTGATATGAAAAATTTGAAGGATGAGAGACTAAGGAATACTAGACTCTATTTAGGAATTGATCTTCTACTTTACGTGACTTGAGGCTATATTCCTAGTAGTCTGATGACCCAATGTGATAGGTCAAGATGAGTTTCATTGCGGAACTCCGACTCCCGAGTGTTTTATGTAAAAGAAAGGAATGATCAGGATTAGAGACCAAAGTAATTATAAAAATAAAAAAAATTAAACGAAATAAATACCTCATAAAAACCTAAATATTAAATTTTAATTACTACCTAGCTTTAACATGTAAGTACATAACCAAGATTCCTTAATCAAATTGTAAGAGTTATAAAGAACAAGGAAACATACACTTACTGGACAAAAAACATATATGAATAAACATTTAGAAATAAAAGTTCTTTTTGAGTAACGCTTACAAATTCACCACTAACTTAATTCAAGTGGATGTGAAGGGGAAATAAACTAATCAATACTTCAAACAATTTAATCTGAAATGAACTACATTTGATCCATATGAATTAACTCTTGAAACCTCACAACAAGATATCAAAATAATGATTACTTAAATATTAAACAAATACATCCCCACCAAGGCTTGGATCAAAACATAAAATAGAGGGGGAGAAACTGTGAGAAGTATATTTATCTTGTATTAACAAGATGGAAAAGAAATCTTAAGTCGCCTGATTTTTAGTTGATTTTAAAAACTTACTAGCAAACTTGTAGCCTCCCTCTATTGTTTTCTTTGTTTACATGTTCTACATATATTTTCTTTTTAGAGAAGAAAAATATATGTTGAGAACATGACAGGAATACCATACAAAACCATGCCACAAAATTAGATGAAAACTACTATGCATCTTTTTTTTTTCAAAAAATAGACAGCCAAGAAACACGAACAATGGGAGTACAAAGTTCAGATTGAATGAAGTTTAGCACAAAGACAACAATAGAGTCGAAAAGCGATGGAAATCTCTCTCACATACTCAAAACAACCACATACTTTAAGACAAAACATGATTTGATTCGCTAATAAACAAATAGCAATACCCAAACAAGATGAACAAACATATATACATATTAACATATACACACCCAAATAGGGGCACACGGTAAAAAGGCTATTTTGATACTATTTTGCTTCCAATATTTCCCAATCTAATTTAGTAGGAAACAAAAGACCTAATTCATGAAAAAATTATCAGCAAAATCATATCCGAACTTACACCGAGTTAGATCATATATTCACACAGTGAAGAGTAGGCAAAGAAAGAGAAATGAAAGTTAATGAAAGGATCGGTTGTTACCTTTTTTGGAGTAGCAAATGAGGGTTTCAACGTCAAGGATTTTTCCAACTATCAAATCCAAACTACAGGATCCTGAACTTACAAAAAAATCTAAAAGTGATGCTCTAACTTTATTGATTTTGTGTAACTGTTTACTGATTCTCTTAAGTGTTTATCCTTCTTCTTGAAGGGATGAAAAACACCTCTATTCAAAGGAAAAATCAAGACTTCAAAGTCTAGATTTGAAACAACAACTATAAAAAGGTGGTATTAAGAGGATTTAAAATTTAAATTTTAAAATAGATCTCCATTTCTCTATATCTTAGACTTTTTAGGTCATTTAAGGCAAATTTGAATGTTGTAGCATTGGTTTAGGTCTGGTATTGTGATTTGGTGCGATGGATCATAGCCAAAAATAAAGAAATGGATTAATCTTTTGCTGGCAGATTTAGTAGCGACAGAGCTGATAAAGGCCATGGCAAATTTAGGGTGGGAAATAAAAGGATAGGAGAAAGTTAGGGCTTGAGCTTGTTTAATTTGGGCAAAGAAAAATGAAAGGACAATGGTGATCTGGTGGGGAAAGTGAAAAGACGCACGGGTCTTTGGTAAGAGAAAAGTGCTAAGAGTTGACGTTCTTGACTCAATCTAAGCCATCCAATTGTTTGATTAGACGTCTTAGAAAATAAATCTGATGAAAATAAATAATGCACACATATATATATAATATTAAAAATTCATGGCCAATTGATTAACAAGAGTTTAACGACCGAGATAAATTTGTACCTGTTGAATGAAATTTATGTTACTTTGTTGACTTGGCGATGTATGATTGGTGGATTGATGTTGGATTAATTGAAGCGGTGGATATGAAGAATTTACCGTGTTTTGAACTCTTTTTTGGACTTTTTGTCCGAATTTGATGAGTAAAAATTGAGGCCCGAATAAATAAAATTGGGAATGAATTATTTTGACCTAAACACTCTTTCTTTCACTAAATTAATTTTGTCAATGCTTCTTATTGTCCTAAAATTATTTTTGATTTAAATAAGTATATATAAATTCGTATACGTATTTAAATTTAATTATTATATAACTTAATACCTAATAAGAATATATGTATACATGTAAATATAATAAGAAATATATATATATATATAAGAGTGTTTATATATATATATATATATATATATATTTTATAAGAACATATATATATAGATATAATATATAGTCCAAAAAAATGCAAACTCGATTATTAAAAATATTTTTTGTGTGTGATTTTGATGTTAAATAATTAATTATATTTAGTTAAAATATTTTAAAGCATGATCGGAAAAAGGAATCCTCCTTTATTTATTCTTTTAAAAATTCATAAAAATTAAACTATGAATTCATCTTGAAAAATATTTAGGGCCAAGAAGCATTGAAAAAATAATTAAAGAAAAAAGAGTGAGCCAAAATTTGGTGTCAACAACTGCCTCTGATTGATCGAAGATTAGTGTAAGAATCTTTCAACAATCAAGTTGATGTAGCTAATTTTGTCCTAGGATAAAGAGAAAGTTTGAAAGGTTATGACCGGACTTCGATTTCTGAGCTTCCTACATATCTTGGGTTTTAGGAGAAATTAGGCCATTTGTAGTTCGAATCAAACAAAATTTTGATTAACCTCGACATTTTCCCAGTGTAGAATTGTTGTGATCATGAGTTTTTTTTGGAGGTGATTGCGAGAATTTGAGCACGAATGGAATGAATGATTGTGCTTATACCTAAATTGGTTGTTTGGGATAGCTAAGAATGAGGAGATGTTGCATAACAATATATGCTGAGGATTTTGAGAGAAAAAGAGATTGCAGATTTTTGAAAACTCCCCTAGTATCGGATTAAGACACCACTTGGCTATTTCACTAAGAAAAAATGGGATGATGAAGTAGATTTGAGTTTCTTCATCAAAATCCTTTACGTACCTACGGATGCTTGACATTTCACTAACTTGCTCTAGTTTGCTACTAAGAGGGTAGATCCGCGTTATAGTGCATTGTCTTATAAATCAGGTAAAAAGGGTAACAAAGTACCTGTTGTGGTTTAAAACTAAAATGAAAAAGTAATGTAAAGCATAGAGATTAGATATTCAGACAAATATTGACGTGTCTTTCGTGTGGAGTAAATACATTATAGGTATTAACTGGTGATGAGTCTTGCGAGACAGAGATTTTTTACTAGTTAGGTGATTGTTGAAAATATAAAGTACTCTATTTGGTGAGACATTTTTCTGGAGAAGCAAAAGTTGTGTTATATGCGCTATCATTGGGGGCGGGCTTCCCCTATCCTATTGTTTGGGGTAGACTTGGCCTGTCCTATTGTCTAGGGCCGACTCGCCCTGTCCTATTATTAAAGACAGACATCCTCTATCCTATTGTTGGGGGCTTACTTGCTCTGTCTAATTATTTGAGAAGGACTTCTGCTATCCTGTTATTCGGGGAGACTTTCCCTATCCTATTGTTTGAGGCAGACTTTCCCTATTCTGTTGTTCAGGGCGGACTCTCCTATTTTTATTATGTTACAGTTTTGTGAATAACTGGTTGTATTTGATGATTGAGGCTTGAGGGGGATATCCCTTTAATGTGACCTGCAAAAATTCAAGAAATTTCTTTTAGAGTAAAAAAGTACTAGCAGATGAATTGACAAAACCTGGCCCCCGGCTTATGGTAGCGACATGGGGTTGAGATCCTGATGGAGTATTGTGAGATACTTTATATCTACCTCTTTGAGAATTATCAAGACCTACCAGATTTGAGAAGATTCTTTAGATTCTCAGTCAAATTATAGATAAATTAATGATACCTGGCTGTTGAACTTATGATAGTGATGTAGTATTTCGTGTTTCTATAATATTTGAACTTTTGTGGAAGTGTCATTGTTCCTGCATCAAAGAAAGTATTTTAGCTTAGGGAGAGTTTGTTGACTTTATGTTGATCGATAACTTATCCTAATAGTTATCTCGTCCTTCAACCTTTTGGAAATTGGTAAATATATTCGTCAATTGGGGAAATAAATAGTACCTCTTAACTTCAAATAACGGGCTTGTATTAGTCTATCATCTGGTAGGGACTTTTTCTATCTTGTGGTTTGCTCTCAGGCTTCTGTCAAAGCAATGCGATAGATGTTCCTTGAGGTGATAAATAAAAATTTTGAAATGATAGAAAGATGTAATGCCTTGAGTTTTTGGTGCTAAAAAATTTTCTAAGTTTTAAGCTTTCTACCCTAGAAGAGACTCACCTAATGAGTCATAATGTGTGTTGATGGGTTAGGTGACCCAAGTTGTATGGTTTCCATTGAATGGTGCTTGAGTTATTATCTTGGGTACAACTTGGGGATACGAATCATAAAGACTCATAACGAGTCATCAAGATGGAATCGTAACTAAATCAAAAACTTAATGGTAAATTTCTAAGTATGAGTGGCTCACTATAAGCCGTAAGGACTTGTTACGAGTCATTACGTGCAAATTGTAAGATGTTTAGTATTTACCTAATAGGGTACTATGCTAATTACAGCTGGACCCTACGAGTTGTAGAGTCTTATTATGAGTGTATCAATTGAGTTGTAGGTTTCATAGTGGGTAAGGGTCCTAGGGATTGTCTTGGTTATGACTCATGGTGACGATTCGTAAGTAGTGGCTACGAGTCACTGGTTGAGCCACAGTCAATAGAGGCACTTTTTCAGCTTATTAAGTTAGGGGCATTCTGGATATTTCCCCTCTTACCCAAATTAAAACCTATGTCTTATAACCCCTTTATAGTGTCATTATCACTCAGAAGCAAATCTAAGTAACTTCTTAAACACTTTAAAAGCATCTCTGAATTCCCTCTAGCAAGTCAAGATAGGGTTTCATCAAGTTGGTCATCTAAGGGTTCAAGGGTCAATTTCTCTCTAAATTTCTTGGTGTTAAGACCTGTTACTCTTCCCTTATTGTTAATTTGTTAAAAATCACATATTTTAAAGTATTTTTAATGACATATTCATGTTGGTTATATAATAAGAGTTGATGGTTTTGAATGCTTGTTGTTGAATAATGTTTTTCCATGGTTTGTATATGATTTTTCATGTTTCAATTATTGTTTTGAACTTGTGGGTGCATGGGTATGGTGAATGAAATAAGGAATTATGAATTTCCCAGACTTCTCATTTTTGAAGTGGTTATGACCCCAACCCCATAATATGAAACTAATTTTTAATCATGAGAGATGTGGGAATATGTAAAATTGAACCAAGGGAGATTATGTATTTCCCTAGGTGATGTATTTTTTTTGGTATATAGTTCTTACCTTGGAAGTTTAGTTGGGATGACCATACCAACAATGTATTCCTTAATGTGAAATATGATTCAATGAATGGGATTGTGTGATAATCGTTTTAATTGGGCTTTAATAAAGGTTGTATGGCTGAGTTGTGAATGTGGAGGTTCGAGTATCTCATTTGTCGATGCAGGGGTCAAAGTGACCAAGTAGGTTCGAGTCCCTCTCATTATTATTTCATGATTAGGGAGGTTTGAGTCCCCCATAAATTATTACATGATCTAGTGCTTAAGTCACCTTGTTATAAGATTAGGAGATTCGAGTCCTCCATGCATATGTATGAGATTATTCTTCGATTCGTTCAGCTACACACACTGGGGCCCAATTAGATGGTGAGAGATAAGGCCCATATAGCCCATAGGTATGTGTTATAATGGTTGAGCTACATAATCTAGGCTAAAATTTTTAGTATATGTAAAGCCTTGTTCCCTATACCAGCATGTGAAGTATATATAAATATACATTTAATTATGTACATTTGTTTTAAATTAGTTTAATCTGTTTACCATGACATTTTTTATCCTTATCCTGAGTTTCATGGTAGTATTCCGACGGCTAACCATTTTCGAATGATGTATCCCCACGTGATATAGGAATTAGTCATACTTCTACTTCAACTGCTTAGTGATTAATATTCAGGATCAGCTCGTGTGTGGACATGAAAGTAGTGAGATTCCATACATTAGAAATTTATATTTCATGTTCTTGTCTCTTGTGTCTCAGACTATTTAGACTTATTTTGGCTATAGTCATGGGCATGTCCTGACACTATATTGATATTTAGGTTTTTGGTTCTTTTTTTAGAAGGCTTTGTTCGGACTACTGTAGATATAGGGTAGTTTGGTTGGTTATTAGGGTTGTCCTTTCATGAGGTTAAGTCCTTCTATTTTCACTAGCCTTAGAGTTGAGGAAGATCCTTACAATTTTATTGATCAGATAGAAAAGATCTTTCATATGATGCATGCTACTGATGTAGAGGTCGTAGAGTTTATTGCCTATCAATTGAAGAATGTGTCATACCAATGGTATGAGGAGTGGGGCCAGTGCAGGGGTGATAATGTTGAGTCCGCTTTATGGGATAATTTTTCTAGTGCTTTCCTTGACCGCTTCTTTTCTCAGAAGCTAACTAAGGAAAAGACTAAGGAAATTATGAATCTGAAGCAAGGTAGGATGCCGGTAAAGGAGTATGCCTTAAAGTTTCATCGATTATCGCATTATGCTCTTGAATTAGTGTTTAGCATGAGGGCTAGAATGATGAAGTTTGTTTTGAGGCTTTCCTGTGAGTTGATCTTAGAGAGAAAGAATGCCTTGTTAAACAAAGATATGGATATCTCTAGACTTGTTGTGTATGTGCAACAAGTATAGAAAGAAAAGAAAAAGCTAGCAGCGATAAGTAAGAGGTAGAATAAAAAGCTTCACTATTAAGATTAGGTTGGAGGTTAGTAGTGAAATGGTAGAGATGGTGAAAAGTAGTCTAAGAAAAAGTGAGGCCATTCTGGTTCCTAATCTACAACTAGTGGTCCTTATCCGAAGTTGTTGGGTGACCATCATTCTTAGTATAATAGTGGATTTAGAGCACCAGGAATCTAGTCGCAGGCTAGCGATCTTAGTAAGCTCCGCCATATCCTCCTTGTAGATTTTGTGATTAGATGCATTACGGATTCTAAAAGGAAGGGAGGAATAAGTGCTTTAAATGTGGTCAGACTGGTCATCTGTAAAAAGATTGTCTATCTAAGGTGTCCACTGGGGCAAATTAGTTCGTATTGCTACTCTATTCGCTCCTGCACCAAAGGGTGCTACTTTTGTTTCTGGCTTTGGAACTAGTAAAAATCATCTATATTCTCTTTCCACTTGTCAAGATTGTATGGTGTCCACTAATGTTGTTATTGGTATGATTAAAATCTTTTCTCATGATATGCATAAAAATACTTTCTTGATCTCAGGTCTACACTTTTTATGTGACCCCGTATGTGGCTATCTCTTTTGGTTTTGATCTTTAGTGTATTTTGGACCTCTTTTTGGTGACCACCCTGGCGGGTGACTCCATTATGTCTAGAATAGTCTATAGGGTTTGTTTGATATTATTTCATGTTAGGGAGACCTTGATAGATCTAATAGAGTTTGACTTTTTAGACTTTGATGTAATTTTAGGGATGGATTGGTTGCATTCGTGCTATACATCTCTCGATTGTCGTGCCTAAATGGTCGATTTCTATTGTTTGAATGAGCTGGTAATCGAATGAGAAGGTAGTTTCTAGTGCAAGGAAAGGTTTATTTCATATCTTAGAGATCGAAAATTAGTTTCCAAAGGGTGCCTCTATCACTTAGTGCATGTTATGGATTCTAGATCAAAAATCCCTTCCTTACAGACTGTCCTTATGGTCTATGAATTTTTTAACGTGTTCCCTGATGATCTTCCTAGTATTTTTCTCGATAGGGAAATTTATTTTGGGATTGATTTTCTTCCGTACACTTATCCTATTTTTATTCCTCTTTACAGGATGGCTCCAGTTAAGTTGAAGGAACTTAAGGAGAAGTGAAAGATCTTCTTGATAAGGATTTCATCATTCCTGGTGTGTCTCCGTGAGATGCTCCCGTTCTCTTCATGCGTAAGAAGGATGGTTCCCTTTGATTGTGTTTTGATTACTGCTAACTGAATAAAATAATCATGAAGAATAAGTATCCACTTCCAAGTATTGATGATCTTTTTTATCAGCTTTAGGTTACCAAATTCTTTTCCAAAATTGACCTTTGGTTTGGGTACCATCAGTTGAAGATTAGGGAGGTGGATATCCCTAAGACTGCGTATTAAATGCGATATGGTAATTTTGAGTTTGTGGTGATGTCCTTTGTCTTTACAAATACCCCGACCACATTTATGGATCTTATGAATCGTGTTTTTCATTAGTTCTTAGATTTATTCATGATTATCTTTATTGATGATATTTTGGTGTATTCCAAGAGTAAGGTGGATCATGCCGATCACCTTCTCCTTGTGTTGCAGACCCTAAAAGATCAGCATTTTCCTGCAAAGTTCACTAAGTGTGAGTTTTGGTTGAATGTTGTGACTTATTTGGGTTATCCTGTTTCTATTAAAGGGATAATGGTGGATCCACCAAAGTTTGTGGTGGTTAAGAAGTGGCCTATACTAATGACTCCATATGATATTTGGAGCTTCTTTGGTTTAGCCGGCTACTATAGAAGGTTTGTTGAAAGTTTCTCTTCTATCCCTGCCCCATTGACAAAGTTGACTTAAAAAAAGTGAAATTCTTATAGTCTTATGCTTGTGAGGGTATTTTTGAAAAGCTGGAGGATAAGTTGACTTAGGCCCTGGACTTAACTCTTCCTGAAGGCACTGATTTTTTTGTTGTCTTTTGTGATGCATCTTGGTGGGACTGGGTTATGTGTTGATACAACATGGTAAGGTGATTACTCATTCTTCTTGACAGTTGAAGGTTCATGAGAAGAATTATTCGCCTATGATTTGAAATTGTTAGCGGTGGTGTTTACATTAAAGATCTGGCAACATTATTTGTATGGGTTCCATATTGATATTTATTTTGATCATAAAAGCCTGCAATATGTATTTACTTAGAAGAAACTAAACCTCAGGAAAAATAGGTTGCTTGAGTTTCTCAAGGACTATGACATGAGTCTTCACTATCATCCAAGTAGAGATAACGTGGTTGCTGATTCTCTTAGTAGGTTGTCCATGGGAAGCTTGTCTTATGTTTATGAAAAGAAGGGGATTTGGTGAAGGATACTCACCATTTGACTAATATGAGAGTCAATCTCTTGGATTCAGTTGATGGTGGTGTGATTGTTCAAGAGTTGGCAAGGTCATCTCTTGGTGCTGAAGTAAAGGAGAAGCAAGTGTTGATCCTATTCTGTTGCAAGTCAAGAATGATGAAGATAGGTAGAAAGTGTTCATTTTCTAAATTGGTGGTGATAGTATCTTGAAGTACCAAAGCAGATTGTGTGTTGTCGACGTTGATTGGTAACAAGGAAGAATTTTGGCCGAAGATCATGAGTTGTGTTGTAGTATTCATCCTGATTTGATGAAAATTTATCGTGATCTCAAGGAAATTTATTGGTGGAATAATATGAAACGAGATGTGGCTAATTTTGTGGCTAACTGCATGGTGAGTTATCAAGTAAAGGTAGAGCACTTGAGGCTCGGTGGGTTGACTCAAGAGATTGAGAGTAATACCATGCAAAATCCTAAGCTCAACTTAGTCTTTTAAGCTTGTAAAGGGGTCCAAAACTTATAAAAATCTAGCTAAGTATTCAGACATAGTGTTATTTTGGCCTTTTTAAGTTGGCAACTCTATTTCACGACTCTTATGACCTTAAAATTTTAATCTTTAGGTTAATTCATGATCAGGAATGTCAGTACGTATTTCTGGACGAGTTTCATAGTTTTTAGACCTTGATTGAACCACATTTGGGAATCCAAAATAGTGCATCAATACTATCTCGGTGCAGAGCATCGACCATCGCGTATATCAATATTTTTCCTTTTCCCCAATGGCAATTTCTAGTGAACTAATGTGGAATCGATGCGGCTTGTTGGCTATTGCATCGATGCCAACAATGCGATGCGTTGGTCTGTGCGTCGGTAGTTCGGTTTCTAGTTATTAAAAAGGCATGTACTTAGGGGTATTTGGGTCTTTTTTCACGTCCTTCAGCCCCCAAAACACGAGATTAATCCCCTTTAGAGGCTAAATTCATTCATTATTCTCAAATTTCTCGAGAACAAAACCCCTAGGGGGATTAATTTCAAACCAAGAACTCAAGAAACCACCACCAATCTTTCAGAATTCAGGCACTAAGGTATGTGAAGTGTTCACCCAAGGGTATCCTTCAACTCTTGGAGTCCAAAAAACTTTTTGAAAATTTAAGTGAATTGATTTCAAGGATTTCTTGTTAGATCTTGAATGTATTCATGATTATTATATTAATGGTGATCTAACTTCATGATTTGTCCCAAGTTTCATGCAAACTAGTTAATTGTGAGTTAAACTTTGTGAACTTCATGTTAAACTTATGAGTTGCAAGTTAAATGTATAATTCATGATAGTACTACATGTGTATGGATAGCTGAAATACCCATGCTTCTCAAGTGTTTGTCAAAATGCCTATATGAATTGACCAGACTAAGCATAACATTCTATTTTGTGAATATAATCTTGCACATGCCCAATGTATATCAAGTGTTTGACATAAATGCCTAAGTGAATGTATTGTTACTAAGCTAGTACCATTCTGCCACTAAAGTCATGCAATAATTTTCTTTTTATGCTATTGAGTCCTAGGAATATTTAATACCCGATAATTTAGTTGTGTGCCTAGGGCCAGTGTTAGTTATAGAATAGTATTCAACCATGTCATGATTAGTAGAATTCAGTCATTTACAGAACTCAGGGAAACTAAGTAGTACTTAGTCAGTTAATAGAATTCAGTAGTATTTCGTCTGTCCACGAAACTGAGTGAACTCAGTTCAGTTCAGTTAAACAGTATGATCAGTAACAGTTTAGTCCATCTTAGAATAGTTTAGAAATCAGTCCAGGGCCTATTCAGTTGGGAGTAGGATTTAGCACCGAGTGAACCTAAGGATGGGGACTCACCTTCCAGTAGAGGGTATGATCCTTAGAAGCAGACTTTGTGTTCCAGAAATATATAGCCAGCGTAGGTTGAGACATCAACCTGCTAGTTAAGGGTTGATGAGGTGATCTATCAGCCAGTTGAGGTTACTAGTATTCTCGTTCAAAGCACCTGCCAGATAAGGGTGACTCAGCTTGTCTTTACCCATGGCACGGTACTAACACCCTTCCAGCTGGGTTTACAGGTTGGACCCTAATCAATTTAGAGAGGGGTATATCGGTTAGATTATGACTTCCCATAGTCTTAGTTTCAGTTCCAATCTCAAAATAAAACACAGTTCAGTTCTACAGATTCAAGACTGTCAGATACAGTCACTCAGCTCAGTACGGAACTCAGTATAGTTCCACAGAATCAAAATTGTCAGATACAGTTATTCAGTTTTTAGTAATTCGGTATCAGTATACTCAGATATTAGTTAATCAGTAATTAAACTTAGTATTCAGTATTATCACGATCTTAGTTACAGTTCACGTATCAATGTATGTACTGCCATTCAGTTATATTCATGTTATTCAGTCAGTATTGTTCATGCCTATGAACTCATGCATTTCGTCCTACCGCACTTATCCTAATAGTACATTCAAAGTACCAACGCATATTTTTCTCTTCCACTATGATGTTTTATATCATAGGTTTAGACACATAGGATCCCAAGCACCCTTAGTAATTCAGAACTTCAGCAGTCAGAGTTAGTGGTGAGTCCTCATAGTTCAAGGACATGATTATTATTTTAGTATTTTAGTTTATTTTAGTATCCAGAGTTAGTTGGGGACTTGTCCCATCAACTCCACATTTTAGACAGTTTAGAGGCTTTCTAGAGTAGAGTATTTTCAGATAGATTTTTTCAATTTTGGTATTGT
Source organism: Capsicum annuum (assembly GCF_002878395.1). NCBI lineage: Eukaryota > Viridiplantae > Streptophyta > Magnoliopsida > Solanales > Solanaceae > Capsicum > Capsicum annuum. Next base: position 72,075,778 of record NC_061114.1, read on the forward strand.
TATACATTATTCAGTTTTATTATAATTTCCACATAATTGCAGTACTACTATTCAGTTATTGCAGCAGGTACCAGTCATGGGTTAGCTTGTGGTCCTTCGTGATTATGAGCATCGTGTAGCGTTCAGGGTATAGACTCAGTTTAAAAGTTGGTATTTGATCCTAAGGTTCAAAAGAGTCCTAGGAAGTGTAAAATCCGTATCTAGTAGCGTATTGTGCATAGGTGTGTAGCACGCCACACTTATGGACAGGAGGCTGCGAGGTGTTTAGAAAAAGTTTTCCTTCTTTTAGTATTCATGTTTTATAAGTGACCATGAGCTTAATTTATTCTCTCAGTATAATTCATATCTTCGTTATGCTTCTAGAACATATCTTCCAATGAAGCTAATGAAAGATATAATGAAAACCAGTCAGCCCCTCCGCCCATTCAAGCAGATACCCTGAATAAGTATGTCTCTCATGCTGAGTTCAGAGCAGCTTTCACCATCCTAGATCATTCTGTGGCATCCCAGAATGAACGTCCAGTTGCAGTTTCGGCCAACCCAATGGCTAATTCTACTGCATCCAGGATTCAGAATTTTACCCGAATGAACCCTTCATCTTTTATTGGGTTTAAGTCAGATAAGGACCCTCAGGAGTTTCTTGATCAGGTGCAGAAAGTTATAGATATTATAGAAGTGGCTGCTATTCAGAGTGCTGAATTGGCCATATATCAGTTGCAGGATGTGGTCCACTCATTGTTCAACTAGTGGAAAGCAGAAAGGGCCGCAGATGAAAGGCCCATAGAATAGGAGGAGTTTGCCACTGCTTTTCTAGATAGGTTCTTCCCATTGTTGTTGAGAGAATCAAAGGTTTGGGAGTTTATAACTCTAAATGAGGGCAACATGACAGTGAAAGAGTATTCTCTCAAGTTTACTCAATTAGCCAGATACGCTCCTCATGTGGTAGAAGATAGCAGATCTAAGATAAGTAAGTATGTGTCTGGCGTGTCTCAAAGTGTGGTCAAGGAGTTTAGGAACTTAATATTGATTAAGGAGATGAACATATCTAGGCTCATAGTCTATGCTCAGTAGATAGAATAGGGAAAAAGAGAGGGAGAACAAGAGAGTGAGAACAGGTAGTTTCAACTTCGCTCAGCCTAAGTAGAGGGTGGGAATCATTGTCAGTTCCACCCAAAATCCTCAACTCCAGCTCTATCCTCAGCCAGAGCTCTAGTGCTGAATTTTAGAGATGGCAGTAGAGATAAGGCACCAGGCCCTAATCCCCAGGGTTGTGTCATCCACGCCCGAACCAATCCCTTTTGCCAGAAATGTGATAGAAATCACCAGGGTATCTGCAGAACGGGTAGCGATGTGTGTTTCGGGTGTGGTAAGCCAGGCCATAGAGTTAGAGATTATACCCAGTCAGGTTCTCAAGGTCAGTATAACCATCCCCCAGCTCAGTCCAGTAGCCCGAATCAGCAGGGTGCTTCTTTTAGTGCCACCAGTATGTAGTGCCCAAATAGACTCTATTCTCTCCAATCCCAACAGGATCAGGAAAGTTCTTCTAATGTGGTCACTGGCACATTATAAGTTGTCCATTTATATATTTATTCTTTTCTATATCTAGGAGCTTTTTTGTCCTTTGTTACTCCATATATAGTCTTTGATTTCGGAGTCATTCCCGAAATTCTAGCCGATCCTTTTTCAGTCTCTACCCCAATGGGTAAATCTGTCATAGTCCAGCGGATATACAGGAAATTTCTGGTTATGTTATCTCAGAAAGTCACTTTAGCAGACTTAGTTAAATTAGAGATGACTGATTTTGATGTCATTCTCGACATAGATTGGCTTCATTCTTGCTATGCTTCAGTCGATTGCAGCAATAGAATTGTCTTGTTTCAGATTTTGAATGAACCCATCCTTGAGTGGAGGGGCAGTACTTCAGCACTTAGGGGTCAGCTTGTTTCTTACCTTCTGGCGAGAAATATAATATCTAAGGGATGTGTCTACCATCTCGTTCGAGTCCAGAACTCTAGTCAGAAACCCCTACTCTTGAATCAGTATCAGTAGCATGTGAATTCCTAGATGTGTTTCCAGAAGATCTTCCCAGATTTCCTATCGAAAAGGAAATCGACTTTGGAATAGACCTTCTTCATGACACTCAGCCTATATGTATTCCACCATACAGAATGGCTCCGCAGAACTCAGAAAATTAAAAGAACAGTTAAAAGATCTCCTTGATAAGGGATTTATCAGACCTAGTGTATCCCCGTGGGGTGCACCAGCTTTATTAATGTGTAAGAAAGACGATTCTCTTAGAATATGTATTGACTACCATCAGCAAAATAAATTCACAGTCACAAATAAGTATCCACTTCCCAGAATCGATGACTTGTTTGACCAACTTCAGGGTGCTAGTTACTTTTCTAAGATAGACCTCAGAACAGGCTATCATCAGCTCAGAGTCAGTGAATGTGACATCTTGAAGACAGCTTTCAAAAATTGATATGGTTACTTCGAATTCTTAGTCATATACTTTGGTCTTACCAATGCCCCTGCAACCTTCATAGACTTGATAAACTGTGTGTTAGAGCAGTTCTTGGATATGTTTGTCATAGTCTTAATAGATGACATTCTTCTCTATTCCCATAGCGAGAATGATCACACATATCATCTCTGAATTGTACATCAGACTTTCTAAACCCATCAGTTATCATGATATTTTCTCATATCTTACATGCAAACTCTATGATAATAACTCATACTCATGCACGTTAGCAATCATGCACGCTAACTATTTCTAGTATAAGGAGTTCAAGTTTACTCAATGTTATGAATCATGTTCCATGAATGCAGAAACTCCAGACTTAGGCCATGCAGCTCATGACTCAAGTACTCATGTCATGCTTTACAGTATGTTCAGTTCCCATGACTCATGCTATACCTCTAACGATCAACTAAATTCAAATGATGTCGCGTATATCCTTAGTTTAGGTCTCTTGGTGAATCTATAATGTTGACATTCTCTTCCTCAGGCCTCAGTTAGGTGTCAAATTTTGTATAACGTTCATTCATGCTTCAGGTCCTCTTGTTTTAACCCTTCAGTAAACTCTCCTTATGAAATGATGTAGTAACGAGTGATTTCTTAGATGAGAGAGAATAAATGTTTCATGTTAAAGAAATTTTTTTGGCATACTTGTGATACACGAGGCTATATTCATAAAAATAGGCTTAAAAGTCAAGTTAGTGCGTAGGTAAATAGCTAGCAAGAAGTTGTATTTAGTTGCTAAAGGAAAATGGAAAATCAAGATTTTTTATGAGATGAGAAGTTGAGAAAATATAGAGTGTGAGTGTCTATTCAGACCCTTTATTTATATCAGTCTCCATCGCATAGTTATAAGGACCCAATATTAAGTTCTAGTATGAGTCTCAGTTACAGCCTCAATTACCGTCTTAGTTACAGTCTTAGAAACAGTACCAATCAAGTAATCTGATCAGTAACTCAGTTTAATTTTAGGTTTGCTTGACCATAGCGTACAATTATCAGTTATTTAGTTATCAGTATTTTAGTATATCAGTTTACAGACTATTTCAGAATCATTTTATATGCTTGGTCTTACATTCTCAAATTATATAGCCATCACGTATTCATGCTCAGTACCTCATGTTGCTCAGTCAGCCCTTACCTTATACGTAAAATACTCTATAGTTTCAGTACAGACTAAGTATAGTTCAATCTTGCATGACCAGTGTTCAGCTATTAGCCATTCAGTTAATTAGACAAGTTAGTATGTTTATGCATTTGTTCTCAACGCCCAAGTGAATATTTATAGTAATCTCAGGTGAAGTGTCATAATGGGGTGGGAGCAGATTTGAGAGAGTATTCGATGAATATGTCTAAGCTTAATAATTTGTAGTTGCAATGCATAAGGATCAGTCACTCTATCTTAGATGATGATTCGTAGGCCTCGCCTTATATTACAAATTTTTAGCCAGGATATGATTTCTTATTCAGATGTTTTACTCAACTCACGCCAAGATTCCTTGTTCCCTAAAGTCACTAGAACTCTATGAAAAGAGTGTCAAGAAAATACTCCAGTTGAATATTAGTTTTCATCATGATTTAGTACGTAAGCCAATAATTCAGTTTAGCAGCCAGGCAGACAATTTTGTATGGTTTGGTTTCCTATCGTTCCATCTAGTTGCGCTATCCGAAGCCTCATGAATGTAACTATTCCAAGATGGAGCAACTAGGTAGTTTTGTGTTCAGCTAAGTTCATTTATCATGTCCCAGTTTTAGATTCCAGATATTCAGTCACGACTTAGTTTGGAGGTTCCCTATGCATCATCCCAAATTTTCCTCAGTATCTCAGCCAAGTCAGGATTCATCAAGGAACATAATGTCTCAAGGGGGAGCTGCACCATAACCCCTGATATTTCATGTCCTAAACCTCCTAGTCTCTCTCTACGTAATGAATCTAGCTTAGAATAATGGGTACTCATGAGTGGATGCTTCAGTTCTAATTTCTATCATAAGCCATGTATTCAAGGGGCTCAGCTCAGTTCATGATACTCCATTCATGGATCAGGTTTCAGGATCAGTTATGTTCTCATGTTTCCATTCATGCATGTTCAGTAACTGATCTTGAGTTGACACTGGTGATTTTTTTATGAAAATCTTTCCTATGAAAGGAGTGAAGAGGTTTGGCAAGAAGGGGAAGCTTAGTCCCTGATATGTCGGTCCTTATTGAATTCTCAGCCAATTCGAAAAGGTAGCTTACGAGCTTGAGCTACTTTTAGGCTTAGCTTCAGTGCACCCAGTGTTCTATGTCTCCTTGCTTAAGAAATGCATAGGTGACCCAACATTCGTAGTCCCTATAGAGGGCATAGATATTTAGAACAACCTCTTTTATGAAGAGATATTAGTTGAAATTCTTCATTATCAGATTCCCAGACTGAGGAACATAGAAGTCCCTCTAGTCAAAGTTTTTTCATGAAATCAGTCTTTTGAGGGAGCTACCTCGAAAGTAGAAATAGATATATGGACCAAGTATCCCCACCTATTCTACGCAAACTCAGACTCAGCCTAAGGTAATAGTTTTTCTTTGAATTACTCAGTCTCATGTTCAGATATAGCTACCAATGTAGTATTAATTAACGTTGCATACTTGGTCATGCATTCACAAATCAGTTCAGTTATGTACTCATGCATAAGACATGCATGTTCACTATATAAACTCAGCTAATCAGTAACCCCAGTCATGCATTTATGAATCATATTCAACCATGTACTCATGCATCAAATATGCATGTTTAGTATGATAATTTTAGTATATTAATAATTTCAGTCATGACATCGTGCTTCAATTGTACATATTCAGCGTCTAAGTCCAGCCTATCAGTATTCTTTGTTTAATCAGTCTCATTCGATGAAAAATATTCCCAAGGGGGAGATATTGTAAGGTACCATAAATTCTTAAGCTCAACTCAATCTTTTAAGCTTGCTAAGTGGTCCTAGACTTAGAAAATTCTAGCTAAGTATTCAGACTTAGTGTTATTTTGGCCTTCGTAAGTTGGAAACTCTATTTCACGACTCTTATGACCTTAAAATATCTATCTTTAGGTTAATTCATGATCAGGAATGTCAGTAGGTATTCTCAAATGAGTTTTATATTTTTTAGACCTCATTTGAACCACATTTAGGAATCCCAAATATTGCATCAACGCGATGTCAGTGTGGCGCATCGGGCATTGCGTCGCTGACTATTTTACAAATCAATAACTTAAGAAACCACTACCAATCTTTCAGAATTCAGGAACTAAGGTATGTGAAGTGTTCATCCAATGGTATCCTTCCACACTTGGAGTCCAAGAAACTCTTTTAAAATTTAAGTTAATTGATTTCATGGATTTCTTTTTTAGATCTTGAATGTATTCATGATTATGATGTTAATGGTCATCTAACACCATGATTTTTCCCAAGTTTCATGCAAACTAGTTAATTGTGAGTGGAACTTTGTGAACTTCATGTTAAACTCTTGAGTTGCAAGGTGAATGTATAATTCATGATAGTACTACATGTGTATGGATATGTGAAATACCCATGCTTCTCAAGTGTGTGTCAAAATGCCTATGTGAATTGACTATCCTAAGCATAACATGCTTTTATGTGAATTTAATTTTGCAGATGCCCAATGTATATCAAGTGTTTGACAAAAACACCTTAGTGAATGTATTGTTAGTAAGCTAGTACCATTCAGCCACTAAAGTCATGCAGTGATTTTCTTTTCATGCTATTGAGTACTGGGGGTATTTAATACCCGATAATTTAGCTGTGAGGACCAGTGTGAGTTATAGGGTAGTATTTATCCATGTCATATTCAGTAGAATTTAGTCAGTTACAAAACTCAGGAAAACTCATAATACTCAGTCAGTTAATAAAATTCAGTACTATTTCATCAGTCCATAGAACTTAGTGAACTTAGTTCAGTTTAGTTAAACATTATGATTAGTAACAGTTCAATCCATCTTAGAACAATTTAGAAATCAGTCCTAGGTCTAATCAGTTGGGAGTAGGATTCAGCACCGAGTGAACCTAAATATGGGGACTCACCTACTAATAAAGGGTGTGATCCTTAGAAACAGTCCTTGTGTTCTATAACTACATAGCCAGCATAGGTTAAGACATCAACCAAACAGTTGAGGGTTGAAGAGTTCATCTATCTTCCAGTTGAGGGTACCACTATTTTTGTTCAGAGTACCTGCCAGATGAGGGTGACTCAGCTTTTCTTTACCTGTGGCTTGTTACTGATACCCTTTCAGCTGGGATTATATGTTGGATCCCAATCAGTTTAGAGAGGGGCATATCAGTTAGAGATTACTTCCTACAGTCTCAGTTTTAGTTCTAGTCTTAGAATCAAACTCAGTTCTGTTCTACGGATTCAGAACTATTAAATACAGTCATTTAGTTTAGTATGGAACTTTGTATAGTTTCACAGAATCAATACTGTCAGATACAGTTATTCAGTTATCAGTAATTCATTATTAGTATACTTAGATATCAGTTAATCGATATTCACACTCAGTATTCATTGTTATCATAATCTCAGTTAAAGTTTACATATCTATGCATATACTCTCATTCAGTTATATTCAAGTCATTCAGTCAGTATTGTTCATGCCTATGAACCCATGAATTTTAGCCTACGTCACATAGCATACCAGTACATTTAAAGTATTGATGCATACTTTTCTCTTGTGCTATGATATTTTATATCATAGTTTCAAACGCACGAGCTCTTGAGCACCCTTAGCAGCTCAGAACTTCAATAGTCAGAGTTAGTGGTGAGTCCTTATAGTTTTAGAAAATTATTATTATTTTAGCATTTTAGTTTATATCAGTAGTTGAAGTTAGTTGGGGACTTGTCCTATCAACTCCACATTTCAGACAGCTTAGAGGCTTTTTAGACAAGAGTATCCAAACAGATGCTTTCAGTTTTGATATTGTTATATTGTATTTAGTTTTATTACATTATTTAACCTTATGGCATGTTTTCTGCCTAATTTTTGCATAATTATAGTTTTACTATTTAGTTATTATAGTAGGTACTAGTCATGGGTTAGATTATGGTACTTTGGGATTATGAGCACTATGTAACATCCGAGTTAAAAATTCGAGGCATTACATTGAGCTACCATGGTGGAAATAGGAGATAATTAATATAATTTTTTTTATCGGTCTTCTATGGTCTCGCCAACAATTTGATTCTATTTGGGTCGTCATGGATAGGATGACTAAGTCTGTTGACTTCTTTCCAATGAGGAATAATTTCTCTTCCGAAGATTATGCCAAGTTATTCATTAAGAAGATCATGAAGTTTCATGGTACTATAGTTTCCATCATATCTGATCAGGGTACTCAATTCTTGTCTCACTTTTGGAGGTTGTTCTAGCAAGGTTTGGGGACTAAAGTAACCCTTAAAAACTGCTTTCTACCCATAGATGGATGGGCAAGCAGAAAGAATAACTCATGTTTGGGAATATATGCTTTGGGGTTGTGTGTTTTATTATGGGGTTGTTGGGTTGACCACCTACCTTTCATAGTATTTGTCTACAACAATAGTTATTACTCTAGCATTGGTATGGCTCTATTTGAGGCCTTATATGATAGGAGGTGTAGGTCTCCTATGAGGTGGTTTTGAAGTTGGTAAAAATAAGTTGTTTGTCCCTAATTTGGTTCACCTAGCCATGGAGAAGATGGAGGTGATTTGGGATAGACTTAAGGTTTCCCAAAGTCCTACGTAGATGTGAGGTGAAGGAAGTTAGAGTTCAGTGTAGGTGATTGGATATTTTTAAAGGTCTTTCCCACGAAGGGAGTGATTAAATTTTGTAAAAATGGAAAACTCAATCCCCGTTACGTTGGTCGATATTTGGTGTTGAAGAGGGTTGGTAATATTGTATATGAATTGGAGGCTCCTTCTAGTTTGAGATCAATTCATCTGGTGCTTCATGTTTAAATATTGAGGAAGTGCATGGGTAATCTATCGACGGTAGTTACTTTGGAGAAGGTGGGTATTTTGAATTCCTTGATCTACGAGGAGGTCCTAGTTCAGATTTTTGATCGTTATGTCCATCGATTGCGGACGAAGGAAGTGTCTTAGGTAAAATTTCTTTGGAGGAACCAAAAGTTTGAGGAAGATACTTGGGAAACTGAGAAGTAAATGAAAACCAAGTATCCATTCTCATTTCCCATTGTTGATAATCATGCTTAAGTTATGTGTATTTCTTAACATCTTTGTTTTCAGACTTTATTAAAAGAAAGAGTTGTTTTCTTAGTATCTTTGTTTTCTATCTTTTGTAAAGGTAAGAGTAGATATATGTGAAGTCAAATCATGCTAATAAATGGCTTGTCCTATCATTAGATGATGAATAATCCTAAGGGGGCAGTATGTAATGCCTTAATTTGTTATCGTAAAAAAATTTCCAAGTTCTGAGCGTTCTTCCCTAGCAAAGACTCACCTGATGAGTCATAATGTATCTTGACATGTAAGGTTACCCTAGTCATAAGGTGTCTAGAGAATGCTATTTAAGTTGCTATCTTGAGTATGACTTGGGGACACGAGTTGTAAAGACTCATAATGAGTCATTGGGATGGAATTATAACAGAATAAAAAATTAAGTGGTAAAGTTCTTCTCTAAGTAAGAGTGGCTTACTATGAGCCGTAAGGAGTTGCTATCAGTCATTGGGTGTAAATAGTAGGATTTCTAGTGTTTACCCAATTGGGTTTAGTGCTGATTACGATTGGACCCTAAGAGTTGTAGGGTCTCATTATGAGTGGTATTAGTTAATTCGTAGGTTCTACAGTGGGTGAGGGTCCTAAAGACTATCTTGGTAGTAACTTATGGTGATGAGTTATTAGGAGTGGCTATGAGTCACTAGTTGACCCATAGTCAATGGCAACACTTTTCAGCTTCTTAAGTTAGGGGCATTCTGTATATTTACCCTTTTAGCCGAATTAAAACCCACATCTTATGACCCCTTTAGGGTGTCATTAGAACTCAGAAACAAATCTAAATAACTTCTTAAGCACTCCAAAAGGCTCTCTGAATTCCCTCAAGAAAGTCGACTTAGGGTTTTATCAAGTTTGTCATCTAAGGGCTTAAGGGTCGATTTCTCTGCAAATTTGTTGGTGTTTAAGGCATATTAATCTTCCCTCATTGTTAATTTGTTAAAAACACATGTTTTAAAGTATTGTTCCTGAGATATTCATGTGGCTTTTATAACAAGGGTTGAGGGTTTTGAATGCTTGTTGTTGAACAATGTTTTCCCATGGTTTATATATTATTTTCCATGCTTTAATTATGGTTTTGAACTTATAGGTGCATGGGTATAGTGAATGAACTAAGGAATTGTGATTTTCGCAAACTTGTGACTTTTGAAGTTGTTATGGTCCCAATCCCATAATGTGAAACTAGCTTTTAATTATGAGAGATATGGGAATTTGTAAAATTGAACCATGGGGGATTGTGGATTTCCCCCGATGATGTAATTGTTTTGGCATGTAGTTGTTACCTTGCACATGCAATTAGTATGACGATACCAAAAATGTATGCCTTAATGTGAAATATGGTCTAATGAATGAGATTGTATGATAAATATTTTAATTGGGCTTTAATAAGGGTTGTGTTTTTTAGTCATGAAAGTGGAGGTTCGACTGACCAATACTAGAAAGCGCATTTACCGATGTAGTGGTCATAGTGACGAGGGAAGTCTGAGTCCCCCTCATTATTATTTCATGATTAGGGAGGTTCGAGTCCCCCATATATCATTACATAATCAGGTGCTCAAGCCACCTTATTATATGATTGGGAGGTTCTAGTCTTGCTTGCATATATATATGAGATTATTCTCTAATTCGTGCGACTACATGCACTGGGGGCCTGACTAGGGGGTAAGAGTTGGGGCCCATAGAGCCCGTGGGTAAATGTTATAATGGTTGAGCTACACAATCCAGGCTAAAGTTTTTTTCGTGCATGTTAAGCATTGTTCCCTATCCTTGCATGTGAATTATATATGTATATGCATTTGATTATGTGCATTGGCTTTGAATGATTTTAAACCGTTGACCATGACATTATGTTATCCTTATCTTGAGTTTCATGCTAGCGCTCTGAAATGACCCGAACCTTATCCTGGCCATGTCAGTTATCTCAAGTCCAACCAAGACCGAAGACCATCCCCAATACCCAAACCATCGCCCACCTCGTACCTTGTATCGGATGAATTCTGGACAATAAGATAAGTGAGTATCAAGTAAAAAACATTATAATTAGTCTATAACCAAAACCAACGGTTTACAACCAAAAATCCAACAAATACTAATACTAATACCAAAGCCAATGCCAACACCAATACTGACACTGCCTATGCCCAAAGTAGTCCAACAAAGTCTCTAATTAAAAGCCAATGAATATCCACTCGGGATATGGCTCTGACCATAGAAAAACCAAGTCCAAAGAAATAGTCAAAACATGAAATAAACCAAAGCATGAAATAGGGCCTAACGAAGTATGGAAGCTCACCACTTCAGTCTGACTTACGAGCTGACCCGAAATCCTAGTCAAAGTACAAGAGAGGTAGAAGTATGGCCAGTTCCTGTAGTAAGTGGAGATACAGTGTCCAAAGATGGTTAGCAAGGTGAACATTAACATAAAACTTAAGAATAAAGATAGCAGAATTATATAAACAATAGTTAAAATCATTTAAAAAATCCAGCATACATAGCCAAATGCAAATAAATATAAATATATATGTCACATACCGAGATAGGGAACAAGGCTTAACATGTTTTTCAAAACTTTAGCCTAGATTGTGTAGCTCAACCGTCATATAATAGCACCCACGGGCTATATGGTACACAACTCTTAGCCACTGTTCAGGCCCCAATGCATGTAGCCGCAAAAATCGGAGACTAATCTTATATGTATAAACATGGAGCACTCGAATACTCCAATATATACCAATGTGACTTAAGCACCCAATAATATAATAATTTATCGGGGTCTCAAACCTCCCTATTCATGGAATAATAATAAGTGGGACTCGAACCTCCCTGGTTACTTTGCTTTCCCTTCGGCAAATGTGGTTTCCAGTATCGATCACTCGGACCTCTAATTTCATGACTCAGCTACACAACCCTTATTAGAGTCTAACTAAACTAGTTGTACAGAAATTCATAATAAATGAACCCCGATACATATTTAGGCATACATTATTGGTATCGTTATACCATCTACACTTCCAAGGTAACAAATCATGCCAAAAGAACTTACATTAACTTGGGGAGAAAAAATCCCTTTGTTTATTAATACACATTGGGGCATACTGACTCCATTTGCTCATTAAACCATACCATTGTATTTCAACTACTTCTTTACATCATGCAATAGTTCAAGACTAGTTCAATTTAAAATTTTCAACAGTTCTCATAACTAAAACCAATTTCACATTATGGGGTTGGGGTTATAACCACTTCAAAAGTCACAAGTTTGGGAAAGTCACCATTCCCTAGTTCATTCACCATACCTATGCACCCAAAAATTCAAAACCATATAAAAATCATGAATATCATATGTATAACCCATGGGAAACATTGTTCAATTCATAACCTTCGAAACCGCCCAACCTTTGTTTTCAAAACCAAAATAATAACCTTATGAACAACACTCTAAATCACATGCTTTTCCAAAATTAACAATGAAGGAAGAGAAACATGCCTAGGATACATAGAGATTTGGAGAAAAAATAACCCTTAGAACCCTAGATGACCACTTTCTTTGAAAATCTAGCCTTAACATGAACAGAGAATTTGAGAGAGAATTTAGGAGTATTTTATTGGAAATAAAGTGATATTAAAGTCCCAAGGAAGTATTTAAGTCGTGGGGTCCAAGGGGTTAACATGTGAAATGTCCAGAGTGCCCTCAACTTAAAATTTGGAAATAACTCGCCTTTGGCTATGAGTCAACCCCTTGATTCGTACCCACACCTTATGACTCATGACCATGAATCTTAACCAAGATAGTGACTAGGACCCTATACACAGCGCACCTTATGACTCCAGCAACCTACTTGTAAGGAGATCTTATGAATCATAAGATCTAGTCGTGAGTAACATAGAACTTAAATAAATTGAACACTCGACATCCTACAATTTAATCTTATGACCCGTAACATAAATAAATTGAACACTAGACATCCTATAATTTAATCTTATGACCCGTAAGATATCCTCACAGCATAAAGTGATCCACTTGTACTCAGAGCAAAGCCTTGCCACTAAGTTTCTGATTCGGTTACGACTAGGATCCTATTACCCGTAACCACATCTCATGAATCATCACCACGAGTCGTGAACAAGGCAGTGAGATAAAAGCTTAAGAATTTTCAAGGGCCAAAAATCCAGGGTGATTCAATTCTCCCACATTTGGATCATTCATCGTCAAATGATAGAACAAGGAAACACAAACACAATTTGAATTTATACACCTATATTCTTACTTTTAACCAAGTTAGAAAATAAATTTTCCAAGGAAATCAATATTTCCTTTAAAAAGGTTAGAAAACAAAGATGTTAAGTATAATACATACCTTAGGCATAATCTTCCAGAGCAGAAAATAAGAATGGATCCTTGGACTTCATGTCCTTTTCGTCTTCCCAGGTAGCCTCTAAATCTTGTGGTTCCTCCAAAGAACCATTACCAAAGATGCATCCTTCTTCTATAACCAACAAACTTATTGATCAAAAATTTTAATAGGGACTTTCTCATAAGACAAGGAATCCGAAATACCAATATCCTTGATAGGCATAATCAGTGATGGATCACCCACACACTTCTTCTACATTGACACATGGAACACCGTGTGAATAAAGCTCAAACTAGGAGAAAACTCCAACTCATATGCTATGCTACCAACCTTCTCCAAAATCAAGTATGGGCTGATATGCCAAGGGCTGAGCTTCTCTTTCTTCCCAAACTGCATTACTTCCTTCATGGGAGATACCTTCAAGAATATCCAATCACCAATCTTTGATGCTAACTCACTATGCCTCACATTTTCATAGGACTTTTGCCGACTTTAGGCAGCTTTAAGTCTATCCTGAATAACCTTCACCTTCTTATTGATTGATGAGACCTAATACAGCCCAAATATGTTTGCTTTACCAACCTCAAACCACCCAAAAGGAGAATGACACCTCCTACCATACAATACCTTAAAAGAAGACATATAAATGCTAGAGTGGTAGCTATTATTATGCGCAAACTCTATGAAAGTCAATTGGTCAACCCAACTACCACCATAGTCAATCACGCAAGCTTAAAGCATATTTTTTAATATCCAAATAGTCCTTTCCGCTTGTCCATCCGACTGTGGGTGGAAAGCAATACTAAGTCTAACCTTACTTCCTAGACCTTTCTAAAACAAATGTCAAAAATTCAAGGAGAACTGAGTTCTACAATCTGATATAGATTTTACTACCGATCTTCCATGGTATCTCCAATAATTTTATTCAATTTGGGTCATCGTGGATAGGATAACTAAATCTTCTCACTTTTTGCCAGTAAGGCTTAATTTCTTTTCAGAGGATTATGCCAAGTTTTTCATTGCAGAGATCATAAAGTTTCATGATACTCTAGTTTTTATATTATTGAATTGGTATACTCAATTCTTATCTCACTTTTGGAGGTCATTTCAGTGAGGTCTGGGGACTAAAGTAACCCTTAGTACCATTTTCCACTCGCATACCGATGGGAAAGCGGAAAGGATAACTCAGTCCTGGAAAGATATGCTTTGTGATTGTGTTTTTATTTTGGTGCTAGTTGGGTTGACTACTTGCCTATCATAGAATTTGCGTACAACAACAGTTATCACTCTAGCATTGGTATGGCCTTATTTAAGGACATATTTAGTAGGAGATGTAGATCTCTTATTAGATGGTTTAAGGTCAGTTAAACTATGTTATTTGGTCCTTATTTGGTTCACCAAGCCATGGAGAGGGTGAAGGTGATTCTTGAAGGTGTCTCCTATAAAGGGAGTGATGAGGTTCAGTAAGAAGGGAAAGCTCAATAACCATTATATTGATCTATACTTAATCTTGACAAGGATTGGTAATGTTTAATATGAATTAGAGTTTCCTTCTATTTGAGCTCCATTCATCCAGTGTTTCATGTTCAATGTTGAGAAAGTGCATGGGTGATCCTTCAATGGTTATTCCCTTGGAAAAGGTGGCCATTTCAGATTCCTTGTCCTATGATAAAGTCCCAGTTGTGATTTTAGATTGATAAATATGTTGGTTGCAGATAAAGGATTTGGTATCATTAAAGGTCTTTTGGAGGAACCAAAAGGTCGAAAAGCTACTTAGGAAGCCGAAGAGGGCATGAAGTTAAAGTATCCATTCTTCTTGCTCATTTTAGATAATCGTGCTTGATTTATGTTTATTCCTTAATATCTTTGTTTTCCATCTTTGTTAAAGTTAAGTGTGGTTGTGGTTGGAGTCAAATCATGCTAATGAATGCCCCGTCTTATCAATCAAGGACGAATGATCCTAAGGAGGGAAGTATGTAATGCCTTAGGTTTTTTGTCACTGTCCTGACTACGACTCCCGTGATGAGTCATAGAAAGTCTTGACGAGTCATTGTACCAAATTGTAAAAAAATTAGAAAGTGTATAGCTAAGTTCTTCTTTGAGTTTAAGTGGCTCATTATAAGTCGTAAGGACTTTTTATGAGTCATTGGGTGTAAATTGTAGGGTGTCCGTTGTATACCCCTAAAGGTTGCTAGGTTGATAATGATTTGACCCTACGAGTAGTCGGGATGCATTACGAGTTATATTAGTTGAGTCATAGGGCCAAAAAATGGTCAATGCCTTGGAGAGTGTCTTGGTTACACGACTTATGGTGACCAGTCACAATGATACTATATGGGTCGTATAGTGACCTTTAGTCATTGATAACGAAATTTCAATTTTTAAATTAAGGAAACTTTGAAAAATTCTCTTCTAACCCAATTTAAACCCCATGTTCATAAAGCACTTAGGAAGGTTTATTTCTCATTCATAACATACTCAAACACTTCCAAAGCTCTCTTAAATTCTCCCAAGTATCCATACTTAAGGTTTTTAAAAAGCGTGCGGGCTCAAGGGTTTAATTCTCTTCGTGAAACATGGTATTTCAGTCATGTTACTCTTCCCTAAATATTAATTTGCTAAAAGCATTAGTTTTAAAATGTTTTTCATATGGTATTGATGTTGATTTGAAAACATAGTTTGAGGATTTTGAATAACTCTTGTTTATGTGATGCTTTATGTTTGTAATTACATAGGTTATGTTATATGGTGGTTTAAAAATCAAATTGATGCATGGGAATAATGAATGAACTAGGGATTGTGATCTCCCAAACTTGGGACTTTTGAAGTGGTTATGATCCCAAACCCCATATTGTGAAATTGGTTTTGAATATGAAAAGTACATATATTGAACGACTCATCAACTATGGCAAGTCAATGGGGCATAATGATTTTTTTAAAAAATTGAACATAAAAGGGGTTGTGTGATTCCCCAAGCAAATGTAAAATTAAAGTACGGGGGTTGTGAATTCCCCCAAGTGATGGTAATTTGTTTCGCATATTCATGTTACCTTACAAGTGTAGTTGGTATGACGATACCAACAATGTATGCCTAAATGTATATCATGGTTCAATAACAAATGATGAATATGCTAATTGTTTTAATTAGGCTTTAATAAGGGTTGTGTAGCTGATTCAACAAAGTGGAGGTCTTGAAACATCAATACAGGATACCACGGTTATTGATGCGGGGTCTATATGACCAGGTTCTTTGAGTCCCCCTTATTACTATCATTTGATTGGGGAGTTGTGAGTCCTCCACATCATATTATATGATATGGTGCTTTTTTCACATTGATATGCCAATAGGTTTGAGTCTCCCACAGTGCATATGTGTACCCTCTGGTTCATGTCTTTGTCACATTGTTTTCTCCCACAATGCATATGTGTACCCTCTGGTAAGTCCCCTTACCATGATTTTTCTAAATTTTGCAATGTTTTACCATGTTTCAGGTAGTTCCTCGTGTTATACACCTAAAAAAAAACAATGTGAACCCTAAAATAATGAGCCGCCTCTCACCAAATAATTTATTTTATGTCTTAACATGATGTGGCTATGTTGGTTACACAGACTTCACCAATAAGCCAATGGCTTGCCTTTCATGAAGCACCTGATTTAACGTTGCGGCATAACTTGGTTTCCTTGGCTACTCAGACTTCACCAAGGCTTGCATTAACAACTACCTTTACCTCATCAAGATTACCCAAAGAGTTCTTCAGACGCTTCTCATTCACGTTGAATGAGGATTCCCCATCTTTTTAAAGATCTACAGTACCATGAGGGAATACCCTAACCATGGTAAATGGTCCAAACCACCAAGACTTCAACTTGATGAAAAAAAAAAACAAAATCTTGAATGATATAACAAGACCAAATCACCAGGCTCAAACATACTTTTCTAATTTTTCTTGTCATGATAAAACTTTATCTTTTCTTTCTAACTCCCATAAGTGCGTAGCCAAAATTCATCCAACTGATTTACCTTGCTCAGCCTAAACTCAGTTTCATCATGCCACTTAAAATTTAATTTTTTCAATACCCATATTGCCTTGTGCTCTAGTTTAATCGGCAAGTAGTATTCCTTGTCATACATGAGCAGATATGAGGAGTTGGGGGCCTTAAAAGTTGTCTGGTAGGCCAACAAAGCCTTATCTAACTAACTTGACTAGTCAGTCCTGTTGGTATTCACATTCTTCACAAATATAAACTTCATCTATCTATTAGAGACCTCAACCTGCCCGCTTGTTTAAGGATGGTAACATATTGACACCTTATGCTTTAAACCATGTTTCTCAATAAGGGACTTAAACTGACAATTGCAAAAGTGAGATCCACATCACTAATAATATCACGTTGAATGACAAATCAAGAAAATATGCTCTTCTTCAAGAATGCAGTGACACTTTGACTCCATTTGTTTGGGAGCATAACTGCCTCCACCTACTTTGAACCATAGTAGACTTCCCCTAAAACGTAATTCATACCATAGGATCTCACAAATGGACCCACCAATAGATTCCCTATATACCAAAAAACTCCAATTATAAGATAGGTGTCATGGAGAGTTCATGTTTCCATGAGATGTCTCATTGCTGCTGACACTGGTCACAATCTTGAGCATAGTATTGAGCACCCTTGTATAATACAAAATCTAACTAGTAAATGCAAAAATAGGCAACTAAACTTGAACAAGACAAGGAAAACAACACATAGAAGAAAGGAGATAAAGAAGAAATGCATGAAATGAAAAGGATAGGTAATGAGACTCTAAATAACACCAATGATTAGCACAAGAATGTGTATCAAACATTCAAACACACCTCATCAACATTAGATTAAACCTCACTCTTAGGTGGACCAAAGGAAAATAGGCGCCTCTTGGATGTCACTTTGGAATGTAAAATATCTTCAATAACCTTCACTTGAGGAGCCTCTTGAGTGTAGTGGTTCCCTTCTCCTTCTTTAACTTGACAAGGATTTAAAGAGGCTCCAAACACTTGCTAATTTCGAAACTTGAACCTTTGATAATGCCTTCTACTCTTTTGTGCTCTTCATGCTTGTATCATCCTCTCCATATTGAAAGGAATTTGTCCTCAAATTCACATCTAGAAACACCAAAGAGAGAAGAAAACAAGCACACAATCCTCACATAATAAGGGTTAGCATTAACACCACAAGTTATGTAATCAGTCCAAGGGGGTACACTTTTAGAATACAACCAACTATCCTTTATTATGATCATGAAACAACTACCAAAAGCATCACAAAGGACACGGCTAAGGCAAATATCAAGAGATAAGGCAACTACAAAGGTCCACAAAAGACACATAGCATTATAACTCCAAGTGGACCAATAAGCAAATGTCCTATCCCTACATAAAACAGATCCAAGACTAGCATGGATACATCATAAACAAATAGGTAGTATAGAAAGGCAACAAGTGTAAAGAAATCATCCAAGGTGCTATCATCTATAATAATGCTGATGGATTCAAAAGACTTTGCATATAACGATGGAATCAAGTCATTTAAACTCATGTGGTTTCTTTCTTACAAGTGAAACATAAAATCTGCATCCATAAGTAGAGATTCAAGCAACTTAAGAACAAGTGTGTCATACAAGGATGCACATGTATAAGCAATACTCTAAAGAAGAAATGACACATTTTACTTAGGGTCCTCAACTATGAAACCACCTTTGAGAATGGGGTCTCGCATATAAACCAAGTCATAAAGAAGGGCACCGGGATCAAATGGAAGAAGTAGCCAAGGATCTAGGCCGAGGCTGTACTCACTTTCCCCTAAAGTATCATCCCCAAAATTAGGCATACCCTCTTTATCATCATTAGAAATATCATGAGAAAATAATGGGTAGAGAAATATGTCCTACAAGTCAACTTCAACTATGGTGTTCTTATGCATGCACTCACTGCTAATCTTAAGATCCTTCCTATGAGTACGCTCAACATAATAAATATATAGAGAAGAAGTAGATGAAATTTTCACACATGCACTACCTTGTTTTTCAAGGAAGTAATCCTCACATAGAAATAAACCACCATGAGCATCAAAGGAATCACAATCAACATAATTTTCACAAGAACAATCATTAATTAGGTTTCCTAAAGATTCAAGCATATCAAGGTCTTTATCACCCAATTGACCATTCTTTTCCAAAAGTGGGAGATCACCATTAAGAATTGGATTGTTAACATAATCTTTACTCAACCCTATATTCTTGATGGATCTCAAGAAATAGGTCAAAAAGTGAATCTTAAGCATACCACCTTTCCTATTAGACACATCATATTGCATATCACTAGGGGTCATGCAAGGAGTAATCTCACCAACTTCACTTAAGACATCTTTATTTGAGAGAGGATTAGTATTCAAAGGTAAGAAGTTGAATCCCACTAGTTCACTCTTAAAAAGATACATGTCATTCTTCACATCATTTTCATTTTCATGATTTCTATGAGCAAAACTAACAATAAGACTTTCATCACAGAATATGCCCAAAGAATCATCTCCACTCTCATGATCAACTCTATCAACATCATCACCAACTTGAGACTAATTAAGCACATCATACATAAACTCAAGTAGTGGACTACATTCGTGAGTAAATTGATCATCATTCATATCCTTACTAGTTGTTGGCAACTAACATACCAATGTAAACTCACCTCAGTTTTCACAAGGGTTAAATAGTGTGTGAATACTCTTGTCCCTTGGTAATAGAACCTTATTCAAGTCATAAGTTATAGCACTAGATGGACACAAATCATTCATAAGAAAAGAATTGATTTTCTT
This sequence comes from Capsicum annuum, assembly GCF_002878395.1. Taxonomy (NCBI): domain Eukaryota; kingdom Viridiplantae; phylum Streptophyta; class Magnoliopsida; order Solanales; family Solanaceae; genus Capsicum; species Capsicum annuum. Next base: position 72,095,754 of record NC_061114.1, read on the forward strand.
ATCTAAAGGATCAACTAGTGTTTGCGTACTCACAACAAGAGTTTGGTCCTTATGCAACCTAAAAACACCAAGAGTATCACAAAATGAAGATTCATACACTTCTTTAATAAGAAAATCCGAAACTACAAAACTTTGGCCACTACTAGCCACATCACAACAATTCAAGTTTCTAGGAGTGTAGAGATAGCTTTATTACCTAGTAGATCATGGGAAATGTGTTCTTCACTTAGTTTTGCACCATGGCAGCCTTTATGCTACACATTATAAGGTAATATGTCAATGTTTCCCTTTGGGCACACTTCTTCATCACTTATCCCAAAATTGGGACTTGCGGCCAAGGATCTGTTAACTCATCAACCATGTGTGTATGTAGAACTCCTTTGGATTCTTCTTTGATGATGAATGATCTTGAACCTGCACGTAAGAAGAATTAAAGCATGGAAAATTTCTAGCATTTGGGTTAGTGAATAACAAGGGTCCTTTGTGGAAAAGATCCACAATCAAGTGTTCTTTTTCCCTTCTAATATCACTATCCGTGGCTTTCTTTTCCTTTCCTTTCCCCTCCTTTCATCACATCCTTCTTATAACTCACCATTCATTTTCTCTCTATCTTTAGGCTTACCTTTATTCTCCTTGGGTGATAACTCTCCTACTTTTCCTCCTTCGATGGATTGAGTTCATTTTAGGGAATTTTGGAGAAGGGGAACTGGATTTGTTGAGGGATGATTTAAATTGATGGCCTTGGACTTGGTGGAGTGCAGGATTTTTAGTTTTGAGGGGTTTAAACTTGTGGAGTATTCAGCGGACATATTCTATCAACCCCCGCTTTCATTCTAATTACACCAACCTTCAAAGAATTTAAGTCTCCTTTCACAATGTTTGACTCACCCTTCAAGTCCCGGGTTAGTGTAGCAAATCGAGCCATCAAGACTCCCAAAATGTCATTTCCAGTGAGGGAGAACTTGAACTCTTGGATCCCATTCTCATGGTACCTATCAAACAAGAAAAAACCTATAAAACGAACACATAAGTTAGTTCAAAAGACTAACCACACTCACATTCGGATCTCACCTCACACTTAGTCTCACAAGTGTTGATAACTTGGCAATACTTCGCAAGTGAATGAGTGGTGAATATGATTTGGCAAAAAATTGATTTTTTTTAAATATGAATCAAATAAAAATAATGCACGGACTTGAACCAACAAATTACTATGACTTAAAAAAATCAGAAAAGAACACAAAAAAAATCAAAGACACGAAACAAACGGACTCTAGACTAATTACCAATCTAGTAGGAACTTACTAGCTTGATAATTAGTGATAGAATCAACTTACAAGAAACTAGAATAAAAAATTAGAAACTATGAAAATCTACTTAGAACTTGATTTGGCCGTTTAAACTTGATGATGTGGCACTATTGGATTAGACGTTCAGCTTCAAAAATTTTTTAATCCCAAAATGTCATTCTTGGTCTAACTCCATAGGGAAGAAGGGAAAATGCTTTGGGATGGAAAAACAAAAAGTTTAAATCCCTTTTCATGCTACAATTTGAATTAAAAAAGAAATGGTCCCCCCTTTTGTACTTGGATTGTATTTGATTTTGTACTTTGATTATTCCTTTGTCTCTTCTTTCTTTTGGATGAAAATGAATATGCCAAGTAATATTCTTTCACAAACACCAAGTACACTCTCTTTCCACCCCTCTTTTGGATAAAACACACTCTTTGAATATTCTTCTTTAACAAGACTTGATGAAGATAGAAGAACAAGATGAATATTTAAGAGTTGACCAAAGTTTGACCTTCACTCAAAGGAACCCTAACCTTTAATTTTTTTATATATCTAGGTTCCTTGGGCCAATATGAACTCAAATATCAAAAAACAAAGCTCAACCAATGTCCAAAATATAAAAACCACACGGATCTAGCTTCTTGAAGCTTCAACACTCCATAACCATGGTGGTCCTAGCTCAAATTCAACCAAATGTTTTTCCAAGAGTAGATCTAGACTCTTTTCTAGACTCTTTATGCGATAGAGAGAAAGGATCTATCACTATAAACCTTCAAAACACAATAAAAACTTGTAGATCTAACTTGGAAATTATGGATCTATAACACGCAAAGCAAGATCTATATTTTTTATGATTTTTCTTTGGATTTTGATTCCTTTTCTGGGGATTTTATTGAATAAGACACTAAAACCAAGACTTAGGGTTGTAGGAACAACCCTAAACAAGGGTTTGATGCAAAATTATATGAAATCTAACTAGGAAATTAAAAAATCATTAACTAAACTTGAACAATATAAGGAAAACAACACATTGAAGAAAGGAGATGAATAAGAAATGCATGAAATAAAAAGAATAGGTAATGAAACCTTCACCAACACCAATGATTAGCACAAGAATGTGCATCAAACATTCAAATACACCTCATCAACATTAGATTAAACCTCACTTTTAGATGAACAAAAGGAATTCACTTTCCTTAACCACACCTTTCTTGCCAATTGATCAACACAAGTGAAATCCATCAAATGTATTAATCCCTCAAGTTTCAGCTATACTAATCTAACAAAGACAAAAATTATAATCTAAGAGAGTATTTTCTCAATAATCATCCAAAAATTAAGGAAAATACCAACTAAAGTGTCTATTTATACTATTACATAACAAATGTAAAAAATGTCCTTAACGAATAAGGGAAAATAGGCGCCTCTTGGATGTCACTTTGGAATGTAAAATGTCTTCAATAACCTTCACATGAGGATCCTCTTGAGTGTAATGGTTCCCTTCTCCTCCTTTAACTTGACAAGGATTTAAAGAGGCTCCAAACACTTGCCAATTCCGAAACTTGAACCTTTGATGATGCCTTGTTCTCTTTTGTGCTCTTCATGCTTGTATCATTGTTGATACTTTGCCAATAATACCCACACTACAGAATCTTATGGGTTGTTCGGGTACCACCATGATAACTCCTAACTGGCGATGAATGACAAGCTTCAAGGATCCTGTCATCTCAACCTCAGGAATACATCTATGAATAAGACCATCCGCATAAATCCAAAAGAAAAAAGTCTGATGCCATAAAATATTTCTTACTTCATTATGAACCTCTTTTTATATGGGAATGAAAAATCTTACAAAACTAGATCACTTGCCAAAAATTTGGAAAAATCTAAAAAGCAACAGATTAAGTCATGAGATTCTGCCAAGACCCGCTCATTTGGAAAAGTATCATCTATGTAAAACTCATCCCCTCGCTTCTGCATTGCCTCTTCCTCTCTTTCTCAAGGCAAGAAATTGATCAACAACTTGGTTTACAATACTCTTTCAGTCTTTTACCTCAAAGTCAAATTCTTGCAAAAAGAAGACCCAACGTATCAACCTCAATTTTTCAACTTTGTTTGACATTAGGTACCTCAAATTTGCATGATCTATGTGAACTATGGATTTGGTCCCTATTATATAGGATTAAAATTTCCCAAAGGAAAAAACAACCGCAAACAACTCTTGCTCAGTGACTATATAGTTCTTATATGAGGGGGTTTAATGTCTTGCAGGCGTAATAGATTGGATGAAGGATTTTCTCACGTCTTTGGACTAGGATAACACCCAAGGCTATTTCACTAGCATCACACATAACCTCAACTATTAAATACTAATAAGGGGATACAATAATAAAAGTTTAGATAAACTACTCATTAATGCACTCAAAGGCCTTGAGACATGCATCATTAAATACAAATTTCACCTCTTTCTCTAAATGCTTACATATAGGATTAGTAATTTTATAAAAGTCCTTAATGAACCTCCTGTAAAATCCAGCATGACCCAAAAAGCTTTGGCTACTTTTAACTTAGATTGGAGGAGGTAATTTTTCAGTCACCTCAATCTTTTCTCAATCCACCGTAATACCCTATTTTGAGATTTTGGGACCAAGTAAAATACCTTTTTTTACCATAAAATGGCTCTTCTTCCAATTCAGCACCAGATTGCACTCCTTAAATGTTTAGAGTGCAATGACCAAATGGGCCAAAAAATCTTTAAAGAAGTTCCCAACGTCAAAAAAATCATCCATGAAAATCTTTATAGTGTCTTACAACATGTTAGAAAATATGATCATCATACATCTCTAAAAGATGGCAGGAGCATTACATAGGTTGAATGGCATCCTCTTGAATGTAAAAGTCCCTTAAAGTCAAGTAAAAATATTCTTTTTTGGTCCTCAGGAGAAATTGAAATTTGATTGTATACCAAGTACCCATTAAGAAAAATGTACCAACCCCTACCTATTAATCTGTCAAGCATCTGATCCATGAATGGCATCGGGAAATGGTCCTTTTGAGCCCAAGTATTCAACTTCCTGTAACCTATACATACTTTCCATCCCATGACCAGTCTCATGGGCATAAATTCATTCTTATTATTAGGGAACACAGTGATCCCACCCTTCTTAAGCACACATTGAAATGGGTTGACCCACTTGTTGTTCACAATAGTATAAACCGCTCCAGTATCTAACCACTTGATGATTTCTTTCTTTACTACCTCTGGTGTAGGATGATTTAACCAATATGGATACTTAATACTAGGTATATAATCTAGCTTAAGTTGTATTTTATAAGTGCAAATACCTGGTGGAATCCCCATAATATCTATAATAGTCCATCTTTTGGCCCTTTTAAACCTCTATAATACTGAGATCAAGGCTTCAACTTAAGTCTCTAAAGTTAATAATAGTAATAACCATCAAGGTGTTATCAGCACCCAAAAAGGCATAATGCAAGTGATATGGAAAGACCTTCAATTCCAAGAATGGTGGCTCCTCAATAGATGGTAGAATTAGAGAAGTGGTTTTATTCTTCAGATAAAGATGTAGCTTATTTGAAGCATATTATAAGAACCTTTACAATACAATGAACTCAATATTTTATCATACTCATCAATGCCATAGCAGATAAATTTTATGATTACCATTGCTAATATGTTAAACAAAAGTCTATCCTTAATAGGCGCAGTTACTGCATCATCACTAATAGTATCAATCACAGACATAACTCGCATATTCATTGGTTGTCACATAGATTGACATAGATTAAAAGTAACCAGATCATCATTGATACGAAACTTCATCTTTCCCATCTCTATGTAAACCAAGGCCCGACCCATAGCTAGGAAAGGCCTTCCCAAGATAATTAAGACTTTAAAGTCTACCTCACAAGCAAGGATCACAAAATTAGCTAGAAATATGAAGGATGCCACCCTTGCCAAAACATCACACAAAATGCCAATTGATTTCTTCACAATCCTATAAGCCATCAATAACCTTATAGCTGTAAGTTTGAGTGCTCCCAACCCTAACTGCTTCTATACTACCAACGATATCAGATTGATACTATCTTCTAAATTATATCAAGCTCAAGTGAGATTGAAGAAACCCATGGTACATGGAATACTAAATCTTTTAGGGCCCTCCTTCTTCTCAACCAATGATTGGGAAGCGACGACATTGTAATAATAAACATTATTAGCTGGCTTAAAACTCATCATCTTCTTTTTAGTCACCAAATCCTTCATGAACTAGGTATAGCCATGCATCTGCTCCAATACCTCAATAAGAGAAATATTAACAGATAGTTCTTTCAACATCTATATAAAATTTTGATATTTCCCTTACTCTTATTTTTTCTTTAGATTTTGAGGAAAAGAAGGGGGGTTGTTGAATGGTCTTTAATATAGGATTGAGTAGCTTCCCCTTTCCTATATCCTTCTTAACACTTTTATCAACTATTGTTGATTTTTGTGATAACTCCTGACTAATTACCAACTTTTCAGATTCTACTTCTGTTACCTCATCTACAACAACAACATCATTCCTAGCTTCAACAATGACAAGCATGAGAGGATCAAAGTGTCCTTACCACTTTGAGTGGTAATGGAAAAATAGTGACTGTCATTCTTAAGATTTTGCACTATATTACTCACAAGGGTGCCCGATTGATGCTGATTTATGTTTGCTGAGATCTTTCCAAATCGTTGCTCTAACTATTTGATTATAGTAGCATGTGATCCTTTTTGGGGTCAAAACTGAAATTTCTGCCTTAATCTCCTTAACGCAACTCTCTTGACTTTCCTAACCCTTTACTAGCTAACATAACATAGCCTACATCCTTGATTTAGTGTCATGGTTCCACGACATAACATATGCACTACTTTTTTCCTTGTAATCATCTTTACATCTCCAATCACCATCTCTTTCTTTGCTTTGATCTTTGTATCTATCCCCATCGTAGTTCTAACCTTGAATCCCTTGGCTTAAGTTCAAATTATTTTGAGTAGAGGATTGGCTCTTTGATTGAAAATCCACTAACTCTTTATCTAGATACTTTTCCTATTTATGCACATCAGAATAATATGACCTAGAAGCTTTTCTTTGTGCGCCCATGACATTCACCTTCTCAAAACTCATAATCACAAACTTCTTTGATAGTATCCCAACCCTTGTCCTAAGTTGAACAACCTCCTATGCCACTGTGTAATCTACAACTCTGTCCGTATTAGAAGACCCAATATCATAAGTGCCAATGCCTTTTTCTTCCTCCTAAGTATGCCACCCTTGATTGGTAAGGCATATCTAATCTAATATTTCAAATGCTACCTCCTAAAGCAAGTGCATGAATGCTCTACTATTAATAGTAACAAACATTTCTTTGGAACTGGCATTTAGGGCTCGATAAAATATTTCAAGTAAGTTGCTTCCCATAGTACTATGATTTGGCACCATCATCATGTTTTTCTTAAACTGACACTTTGCCTCATACATTAATTCAAAATATAATTACCTAAAATTATCGATCTCGTCCTACAACTGTACCATTATGGATTGAGGAAAAAATGTTCTAAGAACTATTTTTGCAACTCGTTCCAAGTAGTAATGGACCCATAAGGAAGTTCTCTTAACCATAATGTCACTTTACTGATTAGAGAGAAAGGGAACAACCTGAGTCTCAGAGCTTCCTGATTTACCCTAGGTATAGTGTCTGAAGTGCAAATTCCAATAAAATTTTTGAGGTTTATGTTTACATTATCAATCAGCATGCCAAGAAACACACATTTTATATTTAAAAACTTAATCATAGCACTAGTAATATCGAACTTCACATCCAGGGGCAATGCAGGAGGGATGATATCTCCTATCTTGGTATGCTCAATATATCCCATGTCTTTCTCTAGATAATCATATGGTGATAAGTATTGATAGGCTGGGAGTAATTGAGCTCTACCTTATCAACCTATATCTCATTTTCCCTTAAGATCTGCTCAACGATATTGTTCATGTCTTGCTTTATTTTTATCTTGAGCTGCACGATAGGTAGCTTTATTATCTCTTATCACATTATCCTCTCTTAGTAACCACTCACTGGTATGCTCTACTGTCTACTAAGGAGGTGGGTAAGGCAAGTCCTGTGGATTATCATTAGGTACCTTATGACAAACATCTCGACCATGTTGTGCCATCCTATAATTCTATTATAGGATTCTTTCTGGATCTATATCAAATAGGATCAAGGGATTGCCTTTACTCTTAGTTCTGAGCATACACTAACACACTCTTAAAAAAGAATAGGAAAGTAAAAGATGAAAATATCAACAACTTCAATCAATAAATCCGCAACGGTATTCCCCTACAACGGCGCCAAAATTTGATTTCTCTCAAACTATACCCTCCAAGAAAATACAATGAGGTCACTACCAAATTATAGTAACCTAACTAGGTTGGGGTTGATCCTATAAGGAATAGATCGAATCTATCTCTCAAACTTGTTATAGTATCAAAAAATAAAGGAAAGTAAATGGGGGAATTTGCAGTAGTCTATATACAGTAAGAAAACATGAATGCTTTTTGTGGTGATCTATCTGAAACAAAGACTAGGCTTGTGTTCCCCCTGACTTCTAACTCTATAGGTTTATCATGCTCAATCCAACTATCTCACTTCTACGCATATAGAATCTTTAAAGATATGTATTACCAAAAGTCTCTCGACACTTTTTGTTGCACACTTATCTTTTCTTGGTTTCAGAGTGTCGCATTAATAACCATTGTCTTGGATCTCAAATTAACTATCTCCTCTCGGTCTCAAGTTTAATTAGACAAGGGTTGATGGCCTTGAATCACTATTGTGATCTTCTT